>NW_026879164.1:0-25419 GCF_032173495.1 Musca vetustissima
ATTTCCAGAATTCATCAAAATTTCCAGAATTTCCAGAATTCAATTATTGAAAGATGCCGACACATACTGAATCGTTCATTCAAAATAGTGCTAATGTTTTGTTTTCAGAAGATAATTTTTTCAATCACCATTTGATTTGGATCATGATAATCGATCACAAATTATAATGGACAGACGGACATATGATAAACGAAATACAAAAATTTGAGTCTAGGAGTAGTGCAGTTACAAACTCTTGAGGCAACACATAGTTTTAACATAGTTGATGTAGGGTATTAAAACATTTTGTTCTGATTGGTTGAATCAAATTTGCCTACATGTCAAGGCGAATTGAATTTTATTTGCCTTGTTTACAAATTTTGACATATTATATTCTCAAAAAAGTTACTTTGTTGTAGTAATTCGCCGATGCGACTACCTAATATATGTGCCTTGGTCCCCCCTTTGCAAATCGGCATATTTCCTTAAAATTGGAAAAACTACAAGAATAGCAGGAAAAAAATTGTGGACTTATTGTAGACTTTTATTATAAACCTTTTTTTAATTTTTTTTCCAGTTTTTAAATAGAGAAGAAAATAAATTGAAATTCCGAAAATGCGGAAGATCTAATATAGAAAAATCGATTTTTTTGTTAAAACTAAAATATTTCGTTTCCTGTAGGGAGGCTGGGAATGGGTTAATAGTACTTAAATTAGCGCATTAAATCACACAAGTGCAAATTAGAAAATTATTAATATTTCAATAGCGGATTCATCAGAAAAATACATTTTCTGTGATTTCGTATATAATAAAAAAACGTTTTTTTATAAACAGAAACATTTTTATCCTGAGGATTATTTTTTTTTATATAACTAGAATATTAGTGGTGTATAGAATTTCAAATGTTATATCCTTCAAACTGATACCTTCTTTACTTGTAAAGTCCTTGAAGAACCCAAACAAAAAATTGTCAACATATTTTGTTTTCAACTTAGAAGTCATTTTAATAATTCGGCAAAAAAAACACATTTCCTCTACTGAGGAAGCATGGGAAGGAGGCGTGAGGCCATAAATCTATAAATATCGAAATACCAATTTTCCAGGTCATCTATCCTCCATATTAAACTAATTTCTATGTAAAAAGTGCACTTACCTTTTTTGTGTCAAGGATGTCCTATCTTTTTTTTATGATCTTCTTCCACCAAAAAAGCAGGGCAAAAAATATGGAATTAGAGCATAAAAAATAGAACATTCAGAGCAAGAGGACTGCTGGTTTTGCAAATACAGGCAGTTTTTTTTTTTTGGGTGTAATAATTGGTGTTGTTATTGTAGTGGCAGGGCAAAAGGTCATCTACATGCACACACAGCCCGCCACTCTAATAACTACAAAATGACCACTAATAAAAAAATTAGTCCTTAAAACAATTTTTGTGCATCTTTTTTACTACCAGAACGAAAAAATAAAGATCAAGCCCTAAATAGTTTATGACCACTGCCAGAGCGCTGACCTTTTTCTCATACAAAAACCAGAGCAGTTCGCAGAACTTGACTTAGATTTTTAATAAAATGTGGAACATTTTTTAAAACAAGCCATAAAACATGAGCGACAGACCGACCGAGAACTGTGAGCAATTAGTGGTGGTAGTTGTTGTTGTGTGTGTATGGGCGAGCGCGAACTAGATGGACTACATTTATTGCTCTTATTGTTATCCTGTCATAAAAGGACAGACATACAGGAACAGAATAGCAACAGCAAAAAAACCAACCTAGTGTAATTTTTTATGCTCTACTATTCTGCTTTAGTTTCACATTTCTTTTATGTGTTTATTCTAGTTCTAGTTTTTTGTTCCTACTTCTACGCTCTCTGCCACTAATATCCTTAAAAATGGTCCACGGAAAAAAATTGAAGAAATTGTTTTTGTCACCACGTTTTTCTTGGGAAATGTAGAGCGTGAAAAAATATACAAATTTTTAGCGTTTAACGTTCAGCATTGGTTTTTTGTTGTTTTCTGCGGAAATGCAGTTTTTTCCTTGGCCAAAGGAAAAATATTTTTATTTTTCATGAAAAAAATTAGATTTTAGGTAAAAACCTAATTTCCCATAAATTAGGATGACGATAATAGCAATAATAATAATAATGGCCACAAAAACGACTTTTCGACTTTGAAAGTCAACGGAAAAAAGTCAAAACTACTGCACAGAAGAAACTTCTTAAGAAATGCCGAAGGGATGAGACGACATAATTGTGACTTTACAGTTTTTTGTTTAAAGAAAAGAAATTGTTTCCAGTTTATGGATGGGTATTAGGAAAAGGATTTAACTTTAATAGGCAAGGTGAAGTGAGGCTAAGGACTAAATTAAAAAAAAAATCAATCACCACTGAGCACTATTTCATTTCTAGACACAATTTCATTAGTATCCAGTATCAAACGAAGGGGAATAGGCTTCAGAAATTTGATGGGCTGAAGATCTGTCTAAAAATTACAATTTCTAAAAATTGGTACTTTATTCGATTCGTATATACTAACAACAAAAAATTACCTAAGTTCGGCCGTGCCAAAACAATTTATTCTCTAAAAAATCATAAGCGTGATAGGACCTCAGAAAATATTCTTTAAAAAATCCACGCTTATGAAAATTTTCGGAAAATATACTTTAAAAAAATCCACGATATATAGAAAATATTATTTAAAAAAATCATGCGTTTTATACAACCTTGGAGAATAGGACCTCAGAATATCACCTAAGTCTGTTTTTACACGGTCTTTTTGTACACGGTTTTGATATAACACGACGATTTCATTCCATTTAGCACGATTTGAAATTTTATGTACTTATTTTTTTTTTTTTTTTTTTGTCAAATTTAATTTTTAATTTTTTAATATCACAAAAAAGTATTTATGAAAGAAAAAAGTCTGAAACCAGATTTAAATGAATTCCACTTTAGCGCGTACAAACAATTTTTACTGGTCAAAGCAAATGTGAATAGCACTAATTTAGGGGAATTCCCTTTATGTATAAGATCAATGTCTTTTTTTACACGGCTTCTTCTGGAACCAATCTACCGTGTAAAAACAGACTTAGGTGTATTCCTTACAACATCCACGCTTATGATAGGAACTCAGAAAATATTCTTTACAAATTCACGCCGTAACTGGGTAAAATTTCCCATCTAGACACATTAGTATCCAGGACCTCAGAAAATATTCTTTAAAAAATCCTCCTCAGAAAATATTCGTAAAAAACCCACCTCAGAAAATATTCTTAAAAAAGCCACGCCTATAACAGGACCTCAGAAAACATTCTTTAAAAAATCCACGCTTACGATAGGTCCTCAGAAAATATTCTTTGAAAAATTTCTTTTTCAGGTTGAAAGGTGAGCTGGGATATTCAAGATATTATGGAAGCCATGTAAAAATATGAACCTATCCATATTAGTTTTTTATTCACCGCGATTTAAAATACCTTTCAAAATACCTAAAATGGATTAGATTTTTTTTATATGGGAGATGTGTCAAAATATGGACCTATACAATTAAGGAACACGGAATGCCAAATTACAACAACTTCGTTAGACAAATGCGAATAAAACCTTTAAAGTGCCGAGATGAGGCGGAAAAATGCCAATGTCAAAATGAAATGTCAATTTAAAGCCCTTTTGGTTGGAAAATGTGACCAAAATCTTCAAAATACCGAAAATGGGACGGGACCTTAATATGGGACCAATGTCGCAACATGAACATATATAAATAATTTTCTGCATAGATATATATGCCAGCCCCCAAAAAGCCGGAATGTCAATTTACAGACACTTTGATTTGAAAACATTAAAAGTACCGAAAATTAGGCGAACTATTTATGATGGATCTAATTTAAAATTTGGAATACCGGAATGCCAAATTACAGCCAATTTTCGGTTTGAAAATGCTGATAAAACCCTTAAAAACAGAAAATGAGATAGGACCTTTATATGGAGGCTATACCAAAAATTAGTCCTAGATTGATAACTTTTGGTAGGAGTATTTTATACCTAATGGGAACTAAAAATATCGATTTACAGAAAATTTTGTTGAAAAACTTGCCCTGACTCCCCAAAATACAGAAATTGTTGGGATACTGTTAAATGGGGACTACTATAAAAGGTGGACCAATATTAGACATTTTGTTTTTGAAGATTTGGTATCCAATGTGAACCAAAAGTATTAAATTACAAAAACTTCGGTTCAAAAAATTGTCCAAAATCGAAACATGAGACCAATATTGCTAGTTTTTTGGTAGAAATGTTTTAGACCCAATGAGAAACCAAAAACACCAAATTATAGCCAATTCTGATAAAAAAAACGTGTCCATGCTCCTTAAAATACCGTGCTTTATGAGGAGCTTTTGAGTGGGGGCTACACTAACAAGGGAAGCAATATTGTTAACATTTGGTAGGGAGATTTTCTAGCCAAAAATAATGCAAGATATAAAATTTCAGTCAGTTCGGTGAAAAACGTGCTCAAACACCAACAATTCCGAAAATGTGGTAATAGCGCTATATAGCGGGGCTACACCAGAATGAAGAATGAAAACCCATAAGTTCAAATCAGAACCAAATCGGTTAAAAACGTGCCCAAAATTTCCAAATACCGGGGTAGCCTGAAACATAGGCCAATTTTTATAATTTTTGATAGGGATATTGGTAGGGTAATCTATGGCAATCTCAAATACGGCCAATTCGGCTAAAAAAGTGCTAAAACACTCCGCAATAGAAAAATATCGCAGGTACCGCTATTCGTAATTTTATCTAGGAATACTGCATACCCAATTAAAAGCCATAATATCAAATTAGAGTTAATTCGGTTAGGAACCAAGCCCAAAATCCCTAAATTACTGGATACCGATAAATGGGGTCAGGGTAGACGTTTGATAATTTTTATAACTTTTGGTAGGGAGATTTGGAGATTATTGCTTTGCCAATGGCAACTCGAAATACCAAATTCCAGCCTATTCTGGTTAAAAACGTTCTCAAAAGCTGAAAAATAATATGGGAAAATATTGGTGTTATGGACCAAAACATAGACCGGTATATTCCATTTAAAAACCCAATATTCCTAGGAGAAGTAACAATGTTTCTGCACAATTTCAAAGTTATATTTTATATATTCCAATCTCGTGATGGACGTTCAGACAGACGGTTGTGGCTAAATACAATTTGTATGTGAAATATTTTTTTTTCGAAATTTGCAAACGGAATGACATATTTTATATATACTCCAACTCATCGGGTAGGGTGTAAAAATCATTTTTTATTTAATTTCCAAATTTAATAAAAAAATTACTAATTTTAATTTATTTTTCATTAGCTTCCAGTGAAACTCCGAGTTTAGAATATCTCATGAAATATTGTTAGAGATTCTTTTCAACAATCGTGTCAAAGTAAACTCGTGCCACCTTCTTCTTTTAAATTTCATGATCATCCTTAAAATGACCGAACAATATTAATTAGAAATTCATCAAGGAACATAACCCGCATAATAGCTTGAACAAATGTTCATTGCATTCAGCCAAGCATCCATCACCTGCTCCTCTTAGAAATCTAACTGAGACTATTTGTAAATATTCTAAAACAAATTTCGACTCGTGCCTCCATGTTGTGGCAGACGTCTGCCCTTTTTGGACATATGTTGTGGTCCTGTGGCGAAAGAGTGCCATAATTGTTGTTCAAATCATACAATATTGAATTCAAAATTGTATTTTTTTTTCTTTGCAATTTTGAAATATTCTCCTTTCTTCATTACAAATCGACCATATAATGTGGTTTAGATATTCGCAACACAAAAAATGACACCTAAGGTCTGCATAACAATAAACGCAATTGTTTCCGAAACAAAAAATTCGGCAAATGTTTTCAGTAAATAACTGACAAATGAAAGGACTATTTCAAGCAAATGCCACAATTTTTGTGAATATTTGGCCAACATTGTTCGGCAATGGATGATGGTAACAAAGAAAGAGCGGCACATTTATTTCAATAGCCACAATTCTGTCACATACTGTGTCACTGCGGGTTAGGACAAACACATTTAAAACAACTCGGTGATGTTATATTTAGGGCTAAATACTGGGTGTTTTGCAAAAATTAAATGTAAGACATCCATAAACGAAAAATTGTTGAAAAACACTTTGGTTGTGCAAAGTTTGGCTCAAATCTGGCATTCCATTTGCCTGATATGGGATTTATAAATACTGAAAATTTTGACCCTTTGTGGGGGAGGTACCAGAAGGTACCTACTTTGTCCAGGCTTCGTAGAGATAATAGGTTGTACAAAGTTTCATTAAAATCGTATAGTCCGCTTGCATGTTATTATAAAATGAATTTTTAGCCCAATTTCCACCATTTTGTGGTGGAGGTACTAGAAGGAGTGGACCGATATTCACTATATTCGAACTTAAAATAAGTTTGGAAGAAATATTAGGATGTACAAAGTTTGGATGAAATCGATTATTCCCTTCGAGAGTTTTCGTGCGCACCAGCCATACAAACAGACGGACAATAGACGGACGGACATGTGTGAATCGACTGCAATTTTTCTGAAACGAATCCGTTTCAAAGAAACATTGGGCCTAAAACTAATATTTCGATGAGGCACATTTTCACCGTATCAAACGACTCGCCAGTTTCAGTTTTTCTTAGACGCTTATTCCTGTTGATGTGGTCATTAATAGGCATATCGGTTTTTTCGAAGTAATACAACAACAAATGTACAAATATACCCCCTAAATATTGTCCAATCATCATCATCATACTTTTAATTATATTAGAGTTATCTTTTTCCAGGAACTCCAGTTCGAAGTGTTGAATTTCAAGATAAGTCAACATTTCGATGCCAACATTTTGATGTGTTACAATTTACCACATTTAGTACCCGTTCCGCAATTATTAAAGGAACAAAAAGAAAATTCCTTCGAACAAGTATTAGGATATTATAAAATCTAACTCTTTTGACAAGGTGGGGTGGATATGTGACATGTGTGTTTTTTTAAAGCGGCACAATATAAACGTTGTTTGAAAAAAAACTGTAATCCTTTTGACATGTGTAGCCACAAGGAGCAGCAACAACATCAAAGGAGAAAAAAAACTTCAAATATCATTAACAAGAACCTGAACAAATTATGCGGCAAACAAAACAAAAGCCAGAATAACAAACATTCTCACATATGTTTTCCCCAAGACAAAAACAAAAACAAACAGGAAGAAAATTCCCTTAAAGTGTCCTCCAAATTCCTTGACTAATAGTTAGGCACAAAACACAAGCAAACAAATTTCTTTCTTTGATCGGCAGTTATTATTTTTATTTTTTGTTCTGTTTGTTGTTTTTAAGTCATGTGACATGTAATTGTTTGTTACAACTCTCTTCGTCTCTCGGTGACGTTTGTGGGTGAATGATGGCAGCACATGAATGAAAGGGGATAAAACGAATTGAGCCGGCTTGGCTTGGTTGGTCGGTGTAATCGGACATACATTTGTATGTCCATATGTGTATGTTTGCACTGTTTGTTTGTATGCGCTTGACATCTGGACAATGGCCAAATGCCGACTGACCAACCATTCAAATACTCATTAATCGGTAATGTTTGTTGTGTCAATAGCCGGGCATAATCAGTGTCAACATGGTTAAGATCAATAATAACAATAACAACAATTGCGGCAATTGGACATCAACAAGAAGAAAAAAACAACAAACATACGATCGAACAAATAACTAACGACAATTTTGTAATTTCCCAGGATGCGGCACACGTCTTTCAGCTCTGTTGTTCATTCTCAATCTCACTCTACCAATATGATCTGATGATCAGCCAATCCTGTTGGATGCTGTCGGCCATTTGACTTCGACGATACGTGTGCCGGTGTGTTGTTTTTTGTGTCCAAAATCTATTTGATCATTTGGTGGCTTAATTTTGACGTAAAAACCCAAAACATTGTCGTCCGCCAAAGGCTTAAAGTCTAATGCCGCGAGATCTCTGTCTCGCTTCCTCCCACTGATATTCGCATCCGGTAATTAGCAGCATTAGTTGATCTCATGGACCACGAGAATTTCCTTAAAAGTTATTTTAACAAATTTATGAAAATTACAGATCTGGTAGTCCAGCAGGCAGTCAATCAGTCAAAAAGTCAATCCATGGAAAATCGGGGATTTATTTGTATTCAACCGGAAACAAGGGATAACAAACAGTATGGAAATTTAAATGTCTCTGTTTAAAAATTCATTAACAATTTCCGGCATTAAATTAATATTAATGAATATTAAATATTTGCATTGGTTGGTGAGCGATCAACGGGGTTTAGGTTTCAATCAGGAAGCTTAGTTTGACTTGTGATCCAGCAAAGGATTATTTAAGTGGTTGGAAAAGTTAACTAAATGTGGTGGTAGTAATTAAGAATAATTACTAAATGGTCATTAGGGGGAAGAAAAATTTGGTAGTTTCCATGTGGTGTTAATATAATGATTTATACAAAATTCCTAATTAACCCAGATAACGACTGAGATGTTTTCTTCATTTTAAAACATACATATTTTACCAATAATTGGTATTGGTGCACGCTGTTAGTCCTTGAGAACAATTTGCTAAGAAATCCACGCTCCTGGTTCCGAAAGACCTGAGAGAAATCATTTTAAGAAAACCACTCTTTTTCAAAGCACTTTGAAAACGTCCTTGGAAAAATATTTTTTTAGGAAATCCATGTTTATTGTTTCGATTGTCTTTGGGAAAATTTCCGAAAGTGCTTGAACAAGTTTTTAAGAAATCTACGCTTCTTTTTCCAAAAGTCATAGGAAAACTGTTTTTAAGAAATCCCACCTTCTTTATAAAATCCATGCTCATGATACCTTGAAAATAAAAATTATTAAAATATTCAACTTTTGGAATACTGATAGTCCTTGAAAGAAATGTATTTAAAAATGTACTCTTATATTTTTGTTAATTCACGATTATTTTGGAACCAGTTATTTAAAACTCCATTTTGGGGCTGTGGCTTTTGGTCCTTCAAAACAAATATTTAAAAAAAAATCAAATTGCAGGGGCCTTTTGCCCGTCAAAATTTGCTTTTAAAAATTCACTTCAAAAAAAGGATTTAAGCTTAAGGAACTGCTAGTCAAAAATATATTATTTAAAGAATCCACGTTTAACTGAATGGATAACATCTCTTGTTGAGCAGATAATCCTTTCCAAAACATGTTCTCGCATAGTAATTTCAAATATTTCTCACAAAAATAACGCTTAACGTTTAGACGGTCCTTGAAAAGTTATGTTTAATGAATCTACCCTTATGTTCGTAAGTCCATGATAATGTCTATAAAATTGCGGAAATTGGCCGAAAGCGGACTTGCATGCACAATTTCGCGAAGATTGGTACCTAACTGTGGCGTATACTGAGTTTACAAATTATAATGGACAGACGATTGGACACACATGTCTAGATTGACTCAACTAGTCGAAATATAATGATCGGTAATGATGATATACTTAAAGATGGTTCTAAGACCAATAATTCGCGGCGTTACAAACTCTTGGGGCTGCACAGAAGCGAAATTTTAAAATATTCTTTAACTACCCGCTCTTAATTCTCAGCCAGTTCTTGAAAAATAATCTTAAAATTCAAACTAAAAAACTAAGTATATTCACAGATTTCTATAAAAATATTCTAACAAATATGCGCCAATTAAAAATCAAAATTTAATATAGAGTATGGGGCCGGTTACCTTAAAATTGACTAACCTAACGTGAACGACTTATTGCCTCTTTTCTACTCAACATTTAAAATGAAATAAAAATTTAATCACAATTTCCTCCCCTTACCAGTTCCGAACCATAATCATTTCCCCTCCATAAGCTAGCTGTCTCTACCAACTTAATCGTTCAATGTTTGTAATTATCATTAGCAGAAGATCCGCATTAAAGTAGGTGTTATTTTAATGGCTTTTAAATGAGACCAGAGGAAATGAAAATCAGTTCACAGATCGCCAATAACTCGACTAGAAATCCTCAGTAAAGGCTTAAATATCGATCAAGTGACAAAGTAAAGGATTAAATTAATGATTTTCGAAAATGTTGAAACCCTTTTTCAAAACACAGACAAAACCGAAGAGAACGGAGAACTCCATCTCCGCGCTCAGAGAGATTCGCGCAATTCGTTTTGGCTGCCAAATTAGGCCAGGGATTTGGAATACCCGAAAATGTGCAAAATCTACAAATGCAACGCCCACTCTCAAAACAGAGATTGTTGTGCCTTTACTTCGATGCTTGGCTAATCCTTTGACTTAGTAGAAGATTACCTGGAAAAGGCTTAACTAGGTGACTAGCCGCCACCCCTTTTTTCATCGTCGTCATAGTCATCGTGCTCGTCGTCATCGTGTTTGCAAAATATTTTTGGCAATAAAAACGGGTAGAGCCAAAAGAGTTTTATTGTCTGCAATTTGGATAAGTCATTTTCCGGCATGACTTCTAGATTCCTTTGTTCCTGGTTAGTAGCAGCTAAAACAGAACAGGTAGGCCAAAGTCGGCTAACTTAACCGGTTGACAACAACAACACTACAACCACCAATGTGCACAGAGGAAAAAGGGATAAATGTGGGTGAACGGATCAGTCGGACGGACACACAACAGACACAGCCTTAATCGCTAAAATCTGTGTGCAAATCCGCTTTTAACACTTTTACAACCCGTGCACAATCCTTTAATGTTTAAGGTAAAGGGTACACCTCTTTCTTCTTTGGCCGAGAGCTGAGCTGAACTCTGAACACTGAACTGTAACTACTCGTTCAGTCGTTCGGCCTAGTCACTCCTTTCGTTTGGTCGACTGAGTGACCGAAAAGTGAAATGCGGCTTGTCGATCGTCGTCGTCGTTTCGTCCATATGTCGTGTAAATTTTGGAAAATGCAAAAAACCGTTTGCCATGCCGTTCGGACTACAGGCCATCATAAAACATAAAGTCGCGGATTAACTAGACGCGGATTAGATGACAGTCGGAGTTTGGTGGCAATGACACGGCATTGTCATCGTTCGGCTTACCGAATTTTTATTTTTATTGTGTATTTTTGCAATTGAAAATTGCGTTGTTGTGGAAGTTTGGTTAACGGATTGGTTGTTGGTAGGTTTGTTGTTTTGGTGGGTGCGTCTATCCTTATATTGTTTGTATACATTTACATTTATTTGCAGTGCTCTCGCTCACACTTGCAAGGACGATTGAATTGGATTTTTAAGTAGTTACTGGAGAGGTCATCATTGTCATTTTTGTGAAAGTGATTAAATGCATTTTTGCACACTTTTTCCTTATAACTTTGACTGAGTGGATGTCCTTGGCTTTTTTCTTGTTTTCATAACCTTGTCTTGTCGTTATTTTTGTTAAGATTTTAGTTAAACATATTCCTTAAATTTCCCCAGAAATATATGCTTTCGAAATAATACTATTATTATACCCTACCCTATGTTGTGCATCCCCTAGAGTTTGTAACGCCGCGAAATAGCTAAGTCGATCTAGACATGTGTATCCGACCGTTTGCCCATTATACAGGCCACAGTTATGGACCAATCATCACAAAGTTTTGTATGTAGGATGGGTTCTGGCCAATGAAGACGAATTTTTACATGGAGAAGGGGATCGGGCCAAAGAATAATCATGCCTGTTTTGATAAAGATCGGTCAATATTTAGCGTGTAAATGGACCCTCACTTTTGTGTTAAAAATGACAAAATCCATCAATGGCGTACATGTTTACCCCAGACGGACTTAGGCACGAGAAGATGATAGTATAACCAAGAGGAGTGGTTGACCTTTAAATTGATACCAATTATATTGTCGTATGTACTCGGATTTGAAAGTTAAATATTTATATATTTAGTAACCCATTACCACACTAGAGAGCGAAAATATAGCGCTGAATCCCTTTGAACTTGTCTATGAGTATCCAGGTATGGTCAACGACAATACCTATAATTTTCGGTGATGATCAGATAATAATATTGAAGTGTGGATATATAGGCCACAATTACAAGCCGAAGGGATGTACTGAATATTAGAAAGATTCGGAAACTATATCAGTGTAAGGAAGGTGTGCTGTTGACCTCTAATCAGGCAAGGGGGTGCAAATATCACGAAATATTTTTTAGGCTCGGAATAAACATTCGCAGAGTTCCGTGGTAGTAGTGTGCGGTATCGTATGATCGGCCCCTTTCGACTATACTGCTCACACAATGTTTTTTCAAAGTCGTGGATTTTTAACATTTTTTAAAGCATTGTTTTTTATAAGACATTTTTCTTGGGCGTGGATTTGAAAATTAAGGCGAGGAAATAAAAAAAATAGGCGCGGATCAAAAAATATGCGTAGTTTCAAAAAAATATGTCTGTGTATAAAAGATAAAGCGGGGTATAAAAGAAAATTATGCCTGGATTAAAATTGATATAAATAATTAGGTGTGGAATTTAGAAGAAGGCCTTGAGGTTTTTAAAAAAAATTTGTAAGTGAATAAAAAAATATTATTAAAATGTGTGGGTCGGTGTTGCCAACAGATATATGCCCTCAGCCTATCGTTTGCGGAGATCTTCGGAATTACACACAAATTTTACTATTCGCTTTATATAAGGTATTTTTTTCAAAGAAGTTTTGGATTTTATTCGTATATTCGCTTCGTATTAAATTAACAAGTTTATAAAATATTGAATCTTTTGAGAGGGTACCTCAAGGGTCCCATCTTCGCACTTGATCTAGGCTTTATGAAGATGATAGGTTATGTAAAGTTTGATACAAATCGGACAATATTATAAAATGACTTTCCCTTCGAGAGTTATCATGCACACCTACCACCCATACAGACAGATGGACGAATGATAAGCTGGATATTTGTAAATCGACTCCTAACTGTCTGAAACGGATTTTGTTCAAAGAAACATGGGGTCTAAAACCAATATTTCTATGAGAATCATCATCTATGAGTATCATCATTAGCCATAAGGCTGAGGCAACGTGGATATTATATATATTTTTGAAGGATCAAGGCAAGCGTGGATTTATAAAAAAATATTTTTAAGGTCCAAGGCATTTATAAAAAAGGGCCAGGGCAAGCGTGGATTTATAAAAAAAAATATTTTTAAGGTCCAAGGCATTTATAAAAAAGGACCAGGGCAAGCGTGGATTTATAAAAAAAAATATTTTACCAAGGACCTAGACAAGCGTGGATTTTTAAAAAATATTTTACCAAGGACCAAGACAAGCGTGGATTTTTAAAAAATATTTTACCAAGGACCTAGACAAGCGTGGATTTTTAAAAAATATTTTACCAAGGACCAAGACAAGCGTGGATTTTTAAAAAATAGTTTACCAAGGACCAAGACAAGCGTGGATTTTTAAAAAATATTTTACCAAGGACCAAGACAAGCGTGGATTTTTAAAAAATATTTTACCAAGGACCAAGCCAAGCGTGGATTTTTAAAAAATATTTTACCAAGGACCAAGACAAGCGTGGATTTTTAAAAAATATTTTACCAAGGACCAAGACAAGCGTGGATTTTTAAAAAATATTTTAACAAGGACCAAGACAAGCGTGGATTTTTAAAAAATATTTTACCAAGGACCAAGACAAGCGTGGATTTTATAAAAATATTTCTTCAAGAACCAGAAGGAAGACAAACGTGGAGTTTTAAAAATATTTTTTTTTTTCAAAAACGAAGGCAAGCGTAAATTTATAAAAAATATTTTTTCAAAAACGAAGGCAAGCGTTTTTCAAGCATCAGGACATGCGTGGATTTGTAAAAAAATATACTTTTAAGGACCATGTCATTTATAAAAAAGGGACCAAGGCAAGCGTGAATTATTAAAATCCGGTATAAGCTTGGATCTATAAACAAAAAATGTCAATGTGAAGCGTGAATTTTACAAAAAAAAAATTGTCAAGGATATGGGTTAAAAAATATTTTGAAGGAAGTTGATTAGAAGATCACCAGAACAAGAGTGGATATAACAAAAATAGGGAAAATAAAGCGTGGTTCTATAAAAATATATTTTTTCAAAGATTAGCATTGGATTTATAAAAAAGTATTTGTTAAGAGAAAACTAAAAAAACAAGGACTAGCTTGGATTTTTAAAAATATTTTTTAAGCGAAAATAGTTTTATACAAAATATTTGTTAGGCGAGAACTTAAAAAAGAAGCAGGACAATGGTTATTTAATAAAATATATTTTTTCCAAGATAAAACAGGTTGGAATTAAAAAAAATAGCATTTCTATCAATCCACTTTAGTAAAAAAAAACCAAAAATCTTGGAAAACTATTTAAAGAAAATAAAGAAAATTCTAATCTTTGCCCTTTGAAAAAATCCAAAAATTAAAGTTTTTTAACTACTCTTTTCGGTGTCCTTAAAATAACAAACATTTAGAACACCGAAAAGAGGAGAAAATATATATTTTTAAGATTTTTGGAATTTGTCGACGAAGTGGACTAAAAAATGTTTTTAAGATTTTTGGAATTTTTCAAGGATATTATTAAAAAATCAAGAATGTGTATAGTGATTTTTTTACGAGTTTTGGAATTAAAAAAAAAACATTCAAAAAGTTTGGAATCTTTCCAAAGAAATGTAATTTTTTACACATTCTTTCTAAGATTTTTATAGAATAGGGACTCAAAACTTACATTTTTAAGAGTCCCTAAACAAATATATATAATATACCAAAAATGTGTTTTCTCTTTAAAACAATTGTTTATTTACAATAATTTTGCCTCAAAGTACCTGTAAGGACTAACTCTTCTCTCGATGTTTATCCTCTAAAGTATGTATATAATTTACATTATGATTTGTTACATAAACAAATATATATACAATTTTAACACAAAAAAAAGAGCACAAAAATAAGTGTTACTTTACGATACGTAAAACGTAATACGATCTTAAAAATCTTATCTCCAAACATTTTGAAGTTATCAGGAAAAAAGAACTAACAAATTAAACCCAAAACAATGTTTATATTTAATTTTTTGTTTATTGAATTGCAGTAAGGATCCCCATCTTGAAAGAAGAGTAACAATTTTACACTTCGATATTTTTTTGTTTAATAAGAAAATCATAAAAAACTAGAGAGAGTGAAAGAAATTGAGAAAGTGGTATTGAATTGCCCAACATTCTGTGGAATATTAAAATTTATTTATTACCAATTAACAAGAAGTTGAACGGGGAAGAAAATATATATTTTGTGGAAATTCGAATAGCAACAACAAGTGTTTTGAGAAAGCAACGAAATATGAATCAGAAATAAAATGCCTATTTGTCTGTCAACTGCTTCTGCTGTTGCCCAGAAGACTGGCACGGAGAGAGAAATGGTCATTCTGGAACTCGAGACCATGTGGCTCTTTTTTAATGGGGTGTGATGGTGGTGGCGTTGTTGTTGGTTATGCGCCTGCGCCTAGATGTCTCGTGTACCATAACATCTAGGACATGTTCGTTTTTTCTGTGGAATTCTAAACCGAAACAAGTGCATCTTCAATGATGCGATGATCCTTCTTGGGTTAATTGAAGTGGGACCCAAAACACACAAATTTGGTCCAATGTAAACAAAAAATAATAAAAAACTGAAACATTTTTACATTTCCAACTAAAATCACAAATGGCATCAACTTACAGCAATTCTCGGGCTTGTTGTGCAGAGGGAGTGGGTAATGTTGTTCACTATTACGTAATTTATTGCCCTTAAGTACTGTAAACAATGTGTCCCGAAGAAAAAAGGAAAACTATAGAAATGGAATGGAATGCCAACACTTTAACCAATTGTGGTGATGCTTCTAGTAATTGGATACCTTGATACTTTCACGCATAAAAACACCCACACACACACATGTAGAACTGGGTACTTGAGAGGCAGAGAGAGAGAGTGTGTGTAATGTGGCCTGTAATATGCAACACATAAATGTGGCATAATGTTGTTGTACATTGTTGTCATACAAATCCACTTTTGTTACACAAGGACAATAGCCCACAATTGTGCTCAAGTGCCTTTTGCTTTCTTTCAAGGATACAAAAAAACAGGAATTCAAGTGCCAGTTTGGGTGTTTTCTTATCACCATCGCCCCCAGTAAAAAAAATCCTGGCAGGCTGTGAGTTTCCTAGACTGAATGCCTATATTTTTTGTGGGCAGCACATGTTTGCCGTGATAAATTATCCATGGCAGTCACACAGGCACACCCGTATCTATTCCATATTGTCTACCTCTCTCTCCCTCCCTATCTAGAGGACAGGGGTGTTGGTAATGGTCATGAGACGTCATGTCTTCTATGGCATATTTTCACACTTCTCCTCTTCATCGTTTTTTATTTTTTTTATTATTAAAGGTTCTCAAAAAAAAAAAAAAAAAAAAAAAAAAAACGATGAAATTTGAATACCACCTCCCTAGGTTTCAATTTCGGTGTGATTCTACGAATCGCTGCTCGCACTTCATTCATTTTTCAATTGTACCGAAAATAACAATTCCACAAATATTTGGGGTAATTAATCACAGGCGTTGTTAAGAGTCATTAGGCTTAGACGACGCATAACCATTGCTGATATGTAGAGATGGTATTTACCGGGTATTTACCAGGTAAATACCCAAGGGGTGGGTAAATACCGGGTAAATACCCATTTGCGGGTATTTATTTGGGTATTTACTACATTGAATCGGTAATACAACATCTTACACCCTATTTCCGGGTTTCTGTATCAAATCGATTTAGAATGGATAGTTTTACGATACTTTAAAGACGTGGGTAAAAACTTGGGTAAATACCCGAGTTTTTACCCAAAAATTGGGTATAAACTCATTAACTTCCGAACCACTTGACATAGGCGGCCAAAATTTTGCACACATGTTTCTAATGTCAAAGCAAATATAAAAATCCAACATGGGGTCCCTGGGTCCAAGTTTTGATATAGCCCCCATATAACCATATCTCCCGATTTAAGGTATTTTTTGTCTATTAGACACATTTTACAACCAAATTGGCTGTAATTTGGCACAGAGTGTTCTTTTTGAGTACAAAATGTCAATGCAAAATTTTCTGTATGTAGGTCCACGTTTACTGGTAGCCCCCATACAAAGGTACCCTTATTTTGAGTATTTACCCAAAAATAGGGTATAAACTCATTAACTTCCGAACCACTTGACATAGGCGGCCAAAATTTTGCACACATGTTTCTAATGTCAAAGCAAATATAAAAATCCAACATGGGGTCCCTGGGTCCAAGTTTTGATATAGCCCCCATATAACCATATCTCCCGATTTTAGGTATTTTTTGTCTATTAGACACATTTTACAACCAAATTGGCCGTAATTTGGCACAGAGTGTTCTCTTTGGGTACCAAATGTCCATGCAAAAATGTATGTATGTAGGTCCATATTTACTGGTAGCCCCCATACAAAGGTACCCCTATTTTGAGTATTTACCCAAAAAATGGGTATAAACTCATTAACTGCAGAACCACTTGACATAGGCGGCCAAAAATTGGCTCAGATGGTTTTTATATCAATACAAATATAAAAATCCAACATGGGGTCCCTGGGTCCAAGTTTTGATATAGCCCCCATATAACCGTATCTCCCGATTTAAGGTGGTTTTTGACACAAATGGTTCAAAATCAACATTATTTCCTGTATGGGAATTGGGGTCTTCCAAACACACGTCAATTAGTTCGGCTGTTAAATATATATAAATACCCAAAATCAGGACCGTTATATAGGACAGAAAACGTGGACCAGAGTAAACAATTGGTACTCATTGAGAACTCTCTGAGCCAAAATTCCAGCACAATAAAATTGGCTAATGTCAAAGCAAATATAAAATCGGGAGCTACGGTTAATGAGGGCTATAGCCCCCATTTAACCCACACCGATTTAAGTATTTTATTGATATTAAAACCATCTGAACCAATTTTTGGCCAAACACATGTCAAGTGGTTCTGCAGTTAAATATATATTTTTTAAATACCCAAAATAGGGGTTAAATATATATAAATAGCCCCCAAAATCAGGACCGTTATATAGGCCAGTAAACGTGGACCTACATACATAAATTTTTGCATGGACATTTGGTGCCCAAAAATAACACTCCGTGCCAAATTACAGCCAATTTGGTTGTAAAATGTGTCTAATAGACAAAAAATACCTTAAATCGGGAGATATGGTTATATGGGGGCTATATCAAAACTTGGACCCAGGGACCCCATGTTGGATTTTTATATTTGCTTTGACATTAGAAACATGTGTGCCAAATTTTGGCCGCCTATGTCAAGTGGTTCTGCAGTTAATGAGTTTATACCCATTTTTTGGGTAAATACTCAAAATAGGGGTACCTTTGTATGGGGGCTGCCAGTAAACGTGGACCTACATACATAAATTTTTGCATGGACATTTGGTACCCAAAGAGAACACTCTGTGCCAAATTACGGCCAATTTGGTTGTAAAATGTGTCTAATAGACAAAAAATACCTAAAATCGGGAGATATGGTTATATGGGGCCTATATCAAAACTTGGACCCAGGGACCCCATGTTGGATTTCTGTATTTGCTTTGACATTAGAAACATGTGTGCAAAATTTTGGCCGCCTATGTCAAGTGGTTCTGCAGTTAATGAGTTTATACCCTATTTTTGGGTAAATACTCAAAATAGGGGTACCTTTGTATGGGGGCTACCAGTAAATATGGACCTACATACATAAATTTCTGCATGGACATTTGGTACCCAAAGAGAACACTCTGTGCCAAATTACAGCCAATTTGGCCCTAAAATGTGTCTAATAGCAAAAAATACCTTAAATCGGGAGATACGGTTATATGGGGGCTGTATCAAAACTTGGACCCAGGGACCCCATTTTGGATTTCAATATTTGTATTGATATAAAAACCATCTGAGCCAATTTTTGGCCGCCTATGTCAAGTGGTTCTGCAGTTAATGAGTTTATACCCATTTTTTGGGTAAATACTCAAAATAGGGGTACCTTTGTATGGGGGCTACCAGTAAATATGGACCTACATACATAAATTTTTGCATGGACATTTGGTACCCAAAGAGAACACTCTGTGCCAAATTACAGCCAATTTGGCCCTGAAATGTGTCTAATAGGCAAAAAATACCTTAAATCGGGAGATACGGTTATATGGGGGCTATATCAAAAGTTGGACCCAGGGACCCCATTTTGGATTTCAATATTTGTATTGATATAAAAACCATCTGAGCCAATTTTTGGCCGCCTATGTCAAGTGGTTCTGCAGTTAATGAGTTTATACCCATTTTTTGGGTAAATACTCAAAATAGGGGTACCTTTGTATGGGGGCTGCCAGTAAACGTGGACCTACATACATAAATTTTTGCATGGACATTTGGTACCCAAAGAGAACACTCTGTGCCAAATTACGGCCAATTTGGTTGTAAAATGTGTCTAATAGACAAAAAATACCTAAAATCGGGAGATATGGTTATATGGGGCCTATATCAAAACTTGGACCCAGGGACCCCATGTTGGATTTCTGTATTTGCTTTGACATTAGAAACATGTGTGCAAAATTTTGGCCGCCTATGTCAAGTGGTTCTGCAGTTAATGAGTTTATACCCTATTTTTGGGTAAATACTCAAAATAGGGGTACCTTTGTATGGGGGCTACCAGTAAATATGGACCTACATACATAAATTTCTGCATGGACATTTGGTACCCAAAGAGAACACTCTGTGCCAAATTACAGCCAATTTGGCCCTAAAATGTGTCTAATAGCAAAAAATACCTTAAATCGGGATATACGGTTATATGGGGGCTGTATCAAAACTTGGACCCAGGGACCCCATTTTGGATTTCAATATTTGTATTGATATAAAAACCATCTGAGCCAATTTTTGGCCGCCTATGTCAAGTGGTTCTGCAGTTAATGAGTTTATACCCATTTTTTGGGTAAATACTCAAAATAGGGGTACCTTTGTATGGGGGCTACCAGTAAATATGGACCTACATACATAAATTTTTGCATGGACATTTGGTACCCAAAGAGAACACTCTGTGCCAAATTACAGCCAATTTGGCCCTGAAATGTGTCTAATAGGCAAAAAATACCTTAAATCGGGAGATACGGTTATATGGGGGCTATATCAAAAGTTGGACCCAGGGACCCCATTTTGGATTTCAATATTTGTATTGATATAAAAACCATCTGAGCCAATTTTTGGCCGCCTATGTCAAGTGGTTCTGCAGTTAATGAGTTTATACCCATTTTTTGGGTAAATACTCAAAATAGGGGTACCTTTGTATGGGGGCTACCAGTAAATATGGACCTACATACATAAATTTTTGCATGGACATTTGGTACCCAAAGAGAACACTCTGTGCCAAATTACGGCCAATTTGGTTGTAAAATGTGTGTAATAGACAAAAAATACCTTAAATCGGTAGATACGGTTATATGGGGCTATATCAAAACTTGGACCCAGGGACCCCATGTTGGATTTTTATATTTGATTTGACATTAGAAACATGTGTGCAAAATTTTGGCTGCCTATGTCAAGTGGTTCGGCAGTTAATGAGTTTATACCCTATTTTTGGGTAAATACTCAAAATAGGGGTACCTTTGTATGGGGGCTACCAGTAAACGTGGACCTACATACATAAAATTTTGCATGGACATTTTGTACTCAAAAAGAACACTCTGTGCCAAATTACAGCCAATTTGGTTGTAAAATGTGACTAATAGACAAAAAATACCTTAAATCGGGAGATATGGTTATATGGGGGCTATATCAAAACTTGGACCCAGGGACCCCATGTTGGATTTCTGTATTTGCTTTGACATTAGAAACATGTGTGCAAAATTTTGGCTGCCTATGTCAAGTGGTTCGGCAGTTAATGAGTTTATACCCATTTTTTGGGTAAATACTCAAAATAGGGGTACCTTTGTATGGGGGCTACCAGTAAATATGGACCTACATACATAAATTTTTGCATGGACATTTTGTACTCAAAAAGAACACTCTGTGCCAACTTACAGCCAATTTGGTTGTAAAATGTGTCTAATAGACAAAAAATACCTTAAATCGGGAAATATGGTTATATGGGGGCTATATCAAAACTTGGACCCAGGGACCCCATGTTGGATTTCTGTATTTGCTTTGACATTAGAAACATGTGTGCAAAATTTTGGCCGCCTATGTCAAGTGGTTCTGCAGTTAATGAGTTTATACCCAATTTTTGGGTAAAAACTCGGGTATTTACCCAAGTTTTTACCCACGTCTTTAAAGTATCGTAAAACTATCCATTCTTAATCGATTTGATAACATAAACCCGGAAATAGGGTGTAAGATGTTGTATTACCGATTCAATATAGTAAATACCCAAATAAATACCCACAAATGGGTATTTACCCAATTTACCGGGTATTTACCCAATTTACCGGGTATTTACCCTTTGGGTATTTACCCACTGCCCATCTCTATCCATTCGACCATTTTTGGGCTGTGAGCGGTGATTGTGTTATTATTGTTTGGTTTTGTTGTCAGTTGCTTTGACAATTTGCGATTTACTGCGATTTGATAGTTTTAGCTACCGTTTTGGCATTCATTGACTTTTGTGTGTGTGTATGTGTGACAGTTTGATTTTTTTAGAATTATGTGTTTGTTTGGGGATAATCCGCATGGTTTATATTGTAATGTGCTTAGAAATGATTTGAGAAGGACTTGTTAATAGGTATTGACTGAAATGTTATGACAACAAATGTCAGTAGAATTAGTTGGGAAATAAAGTAATTTACATTTGTGATTCTGACAACATTTAGTATCGTATTGAATTCAACTAAGTGATAGGATTCACAAATATGAAAAATACTACTACAGTACAAATACTGAAAGATTAGCTATATGAAACCAAACCGTCATATTTTAAAAAATATTTTTAATCATAAAACGATGTACAATCAAGCGGTTACTCCGTTCGCTTCAAATTAAGTTTTTAAAATTTAGCCCTTTGTGGGGAAGGTATCACAAGAAGAGGATCGTTGGTCCCATCTTCGGACTTGAACAAGGTTTGGTGAAATTATTACAATTTCCAAAGTGTGGATAAAATCGGACCTTAATATTTATAAATATTGGCAACTTTGATCATTTTGTGGTAAACGTACCCGAGCTTTTTATACCCTCAACCATGAGGTGGAACTGAAATCTTTCTGTATGTTTACATATATCTAGGACTGTGATACGTTAAATTTTAGGTAGGAATATTTGACGCTCCATGAGAATGAAATTACAGCCAATTCGGGTAAACAGCGGGCCCATAATCCTCAAAATACGCAATAACAGCCGGTAGTGTAATATGGGGACTATTGTAAAAGCAGGAAGATTTGATACACAGTTTAAAAATTTGCCGTTTTATGGGAGCTATATTTACAGTAAATGAATTTTGATAATTCTTGGTAGGATTATATGCAGACCAATAATAATACCAATCAAAATACCAAACTACAGGTAATTGGTTAAAAAACGTACAAAAATCTCCAAAATGCCGAATATTTGGGGGTTACGTTATATGGGGGCTTTCTTAAAAATTTGACTTATATTCTTTAGTTTTGGTACATAGTTTAGTAGTTTTGGCGACAAAAATTCCCAAAATATAAAAAAATTGGGGTGTGAAATTGAGGCTGCACCAAAACGAGGGCCTATATATTCTAGTCTCAATACCAAACATCCTAGGAGTAGAAACAATGTATGTGCAAAAGCTCTATCATCAATATTGCGGGCTATTATAAAATAAATTTTCAGCAAAATGTTTACCCTTTTTGTGGGGAAGATGCCAGAAGGAGTGGACGAAGAAACATGCGGTCTAAAACCAATATTATGATGAGTCACATTTTTCCCGTAGGGAAGTGTATGTATATATACCCTCATTAATCATAATGCTAAGGCTAGAAAAACAATGACAAAGAATTTTACCCTCTATTACTCTATTACCTGAAATGACAAAATTTAGCCCTCCCCTCGTATGCTTCCGGTGTAATGTATTAATATTTATCAAGAATTTATCGACGTCGGAGGTTTTTTCTAGATGCAATCGTTTTTTTTGTGTATAGTAGATATTAATCCTTCTACCAGGATCTTGACCAAAGCGGTATATAAGACGGCAATGTTTTTGTAAATTTGGAGAAGGGGGTTTTCTCCGATACGTGGACTACTATGTGACAAAGTGGACTTAGCGCCTTTACACATCATTACAAAACAACAACAAGAAATGAGATAATTATAATTATACCCTTCACCACACAGTGGTATATGATTGTAACAGGCAAAGGGAAACGAGATAGACACAGGGTTCAGAGAATATGCATGAGTCGGTTTATGAATGTCCTTCCATCTGTCCATATTAAATTGTATACAAAGCACAGGCCGAAATTATAATGCGAATTGAATGAAATTTGGCACAGCCCATTTATTTTTGCTCAAGGACGAACCCTATTGATCGGCTCGGATTTAGATATAGCTTCTATATATATTTTCGTCCGATTTTATGTAAATGGTGTACCACAGCCTCTATATATATTTCGATTTGCACGGAAATTGGCATAGGGTACTGAATTAGGTCCAGAATGATGTGTGCTAAGTTTCGTGAAAATCGGTTCAGATATAGATAGAGCTTCCGTATATATTTTCGTCCGATTTTATGTTAATGGTACATCAAAGTTCCTATATATTCTTCGATCTGCACGAAACTTTGCATAGTGTACTGAATTGAGTTTAGAAATAAGAATTTTAAGTTTCGTGAAAATCGGTTCAGATTTAGATATAGATCCCATGCATATTTTCATCCGATTTAATGTAAATGGTGGACCAAAGACCCATATATATTTCGATTTGCACGAAATTTGGCCTTGCGTAATGGTATATGTCTAGAATGATGTGTGTTACGTTTTTCGTCCGAACTAATGTAAATGGTGCACCAAAGTTCCTATAGATCTTTCGACTTGCACAAAATTTGGCATAGCGTAATGAATTGAGTCTAGAATGATCTGTGCTAAGTTTCGTGAAAATCGTTTCAGGGGGGTTACTCTGTATTGCGTTGCGAAAGCAAGTGCGATGGGAAAGCTAAATGCGTTAAGAGTTCAATTTGGTACTCTGTATCGCTCACGCAAACGCATTCGCAAACTAAATCGAAAATTGGGCAACACTGTCACCACAAAGTAAACAATAACGAAGAATGACAAAAGGAAACGTCAAAATATTGTAAATAAAAACATATTTTTGTGTGGTACGAATGTTTTTTTAGTAACAAAAATGATGAACGAATTAAAAAAAAAAATTTCAGACAAATGTACTCTCCCTAATTGACCACGGGTATGAAAATAGAAGTACGAATTATGTGACAGACGTTTTCAAATATTTAATTTTTATAGATATATGTATATACAAAATTTTCGTTTCAATAAGGATGATTTTATGTATTCATTAAACGCTCGTCGTTCCAAATGCATTCACAGCTATTCCATCTCCAATAAAAGTGGCCGCTGCTTTGAAATTGCTTGGACAAGGTGGTTATCAATACCAACCTGTAAATATGCACACATAGTTTCACATTTTATATAAAAATATGTATAATATATTACTTTTTTCCAACCAGCGACATCTCTTACAGGAGGTCCATTTGAATTGAGGTCATCAGCCGGTTTTGTCCACAAATTGTTTGCGCGTTGTTTAGCATTTGAACTCTGCAATTGTCCCTTTACCAAATCGCTGTTATGCTCCATAAAATCAACTAACGCTGCTCAGTCTGCAAATATTTTTTGGATTATCCCTAAAATAATTAATTTAGATATAAATAAAACCTTTAATTTTGCTTACTTACATGTTTCGCTTCCTTTGCGTTTGCTATTTTGTTAACGCAAGATATTTGCGTTTAACGAACGAATTTGACATGCGTTTTCGTATTACAGAGTTCGGTGATGCCACATTTGCGTAAAGTAGATGCGAAAGGAGATACGAAAACGAATTAGAGAGTATCAATTATGCGATGCGATACAATTTTTCTTACGCATCGCAATACAGAGTAACCCCCAGATTTAGATATTGTCCCCATATATGTTTTCGACCGATTTTATATAAATGGTGTACCACAGCCTCTAAATATCTTTCGATTTGCATGAAATTTTGCATGGCGTACAGAATTAAGACCAGAATGATTTGTGTCAAGTTTCGTAAAAATCGGTTCAGATTTAGATATAGCTCCCATGCATATTTTCGTCCGATTTAATGTAAATGGTGGATCAAAGACCCATATACCGTTCGATTTGCATAAATTTTGCACAAATTGAGACTACAATGGCTTTATAGCTTCCATATATATTTCGAACGGGTGCCTGATTGACCCTCATCAAGTTTGCTATAAATCGATTTCCATAAATTTGTGTCATTGTACGCA
>NW_026879165.1:0-25390 GCF_032173495.1 Musca vetustissima
GTTTATCCTTAGCCACAGAACATTTTTTCGGGCCTAATATAAATCAAATTTTTTCCTCCGTAAAGGAGAGGTTTGTTTGAGGGCCTCCGGCCTCCCTGTGCCTGTACGGATTTCGTTAACATCTGTATGTAGATCCTCTAGAGGCATACAACACTTTTTTCAGACCTTATATAGACAGAGGACCTTCGATAAATCATATTTTTCCTCTAAAAAAACGTGGAATAATATTTGCAGGATGAAGAGGGGGTGGGGGAATTTATACATAAAAAAATGACAGGGATATTATATTTAAAGATCTTAAGGATTTGAGGGGCTACATTTCCTATCAAATTTAAATTTTGGACCCTGAGGGCTTAAAATGTCTCTCTGTGCTTGGAGGGATTGCGAAGACCTTATGTAGATTATCTAGCGATGTAATACTTGTGAAGGCCTATGTTCAGAAGTCCTTCTATAGATATTCAATATAAGGGTTGTCTTGGGAGGAGATGGCGAGGGAGTTATATGGATATAATATTTTAAGATCTAACAGATATACCCTGACGGTTCAAAATATCTATGTATGCCTGGAGGGATTGCGAAGTCCCTAGAGAAAATTATTTAACGACAGAATATTAATTCTAAAGGCCTTCTTGGAACATCAGACCTTCTATAGAGCATCTATATTAATATTTATTAAAAAAAGGGAGATGAATCACGGACCCTGAAGGCTCCAAATATTTTCCTGTGTCTATAGGGATTACGAAGACATAATAGAAGCCGTAATATTCGAGAAGGAGCTCTATAGAGGTCCGAATGGGTAAGGAGGAGTACTGTAGATATCCGTATGGACAAGGAAGACCTCTGTAGAGGTCCGTATTGGTGAGGAGGTGATCTATAGAGGTCCGTATGGTTGAAGAGAAGCTCTATTGGAGACGGAACATTTTATAAGGAGCTCAGTAGATGTATGTATGTGAGAGAAGAAGCTCTATAGGGGTTCGTATGGATGCAGAGAGGCTCTTCAGAGGTCGGTTACGTAATGAAGAGCTCTATTGAGATCCGAATATGTGAGAAGAAGCTTTATAGAGGTAATAAGGAGCTCTGTAGAGGTCCGAATGGACAAGGAAGAGCTCTGTAGAGATCTGTATTGGTGAGGAGGTGATATATAGAGGTCCGTATTGTTGAGGGGAAGCCCTTTTTGAGCCGGAATCTTTTATAAAGAGTTCAGCAAAGGTATGTATGTGTGAGGAGGAGCTCTATAGGGGTTCGTATGGATGCAGAGAGGCTCTTTAGAGGTCGGTTATGTAATGAAGAGCTCTATTGAGATCCGAATATGTGAGAAGAAGCTTTATAGAGGTAATAAGGAGCTCTGTAGAGGTCCGAATGGACAAGGAAGAGCTCTGAAGAGGTCCGTATTGGTAAGGAGGTGATCTATAGAGGTCCGGAGCTCTATTGGAGTCGAAATAGTTTATAAGGAGCTCAGTAGAGGTATGTTGTGTGAGAAAGAACACTTAAGGGGTTCGTATGGATGCAGAGAGGCTCTTTAGAGGTCCATTAAGTAATAATGAGCTCTATAGAGGTCCAAATATGTGTGGAAAAGCTGTATAGAGGTAAGAAGAAGCTTTATAGAGATACGAGGGGTAAGAACAACCTCTATAGAGGACCGAAGAGCTCTACTGAGATCTGAATATGTGACAAGAAACTGTATTGAGGTAAGAAGGAGCTCTATAGAGGTACGAGGGGTAAGAACGGCCTCTATAGAGGACCGATGTTAGTAGGATCTCTATTGAAGTCTGTATAGGTAAAGATAAGCTTCATAGATGTCTACAAGGGTGGCCAGAGATTCACAAATGATCGTACACAGAAGCTCTGTTTTGATAAGGAGAGTTCTTTTGAGGTCCGTATGGTTTAAGAAGAGCTCAATTGAAGCTAGAATATTTGAGAAGGATGTCTGTATGTATGAGCAGAAGCTCTATAGAGGTTTGTATGGATGCGGAGGAGCTCTTTCAAGGTCGATTAGGTAATGAAGAGCTCTATTGAGATCCGAATATGTGGGAAAACGCTTCATCGAGGTTAGAAGGAGCTCTATAGAGGTACGTAGGGTAAGAGCGAGCTCTATAGAGATACGAATATTTTGATAGGAACTCCATTGAGCTCTGTATGGGTAAGGAGCACCCCTATAGAGGTTCGAATGTGTTGGTAAGAGCTCTATAGAGGACCGAATATGTTGATATGTTGGCTCTATTAACGTCAGTATGGATAAAGATCAGCTTCACAGATGACTGTGAGGTTCATTAGGTATTGGGATCCGAATAAGTGGGAAAAATCTGAATCGAGGTTAAAAAGGAGCTCTATAGAGGTACCTAGGGTAAGAACGAATGAGCTCTATTGAGGTCTGTGTGGGTAAGAAGCACCCCTATAGAATGTGTTGGTAAGAGCTCCATAGAGGACCGAATATGTTGATAATTTGACTATATTAAGGTCAGTATGGGTATGGTAAATGGGAGGAAGCAAATATGTACAGAGCTTCTATAGTCCACAATTCTTCGTCATATAATACCCTTTCAACTCACACCTAAAATTATCCATGTCTCCAATACCCAATATTGTTGCGAACCACTTCTACACTCGCGAATACATAATTCGGCTTTACACATACATCTTTAGCTGGGCATCTAGGTATACAAATAAACATCTATGTAATATGTGTATAATTCCCAATCAGCACTATTTCCCTTTCACCATTTAGTAACACTTTCCTAATAAGTTTTTAATCGGAATGTATTTGCTAGTATTTTTCCTTTTTTTTTTTTTTGAATATTTCTACCATGGTGTGAATTTCCTGGTCTTTTTAATTTGTTCGCTCGCCTTTGATGATGATGATTGGCGTGTAAAATTTCCATTCACACCTTAGTTTTTGTTTCGATATTCGATGTGATTTTTATGTTTATTTTTAGTTAGCCGCGCCAGCATCCACTATATATTGCTATTCAGTTAAAATGTTAAAAACAAAGAGGAAAATATGTAGAATCGGAATTGAAATAAACATCTTCTATGCGATGATTCTAGAGATTCTTGTGAATATTCTGTATACACGACTCACCAGCTGCAATTTGTATCTGTAGATTACAAACTGGCCTCACCACCGGGCCATATATAGAGGCGACTAACTAAACTCTCCGGTATCTTCGGCTCATTCAGTCACCTCATCAGTTCATCTATATAGAGGTTCTGACATAGCTTAATCAGGCATTAGCTTCTCTATATGATCGTACTCGCTTAGCCAGTCAGCAGTGCGTCCTATACAGACACATTGGACCCTCAGATATTATTTAATGACACAGTGAATCTCTGTAAACATTTGTTACATTCGACAGAAGAAGGCTAGATAACCTTCAAATGAAAAAAAAAATACCTCAATTTGGATCTCCAGAAAGATTTTCTTAAATAAAGAAACATATTGAAGGATTTTTCCAAATCTCCTGATGGTCTTGTATAGACCGAGGACTTCTATTTACCGAAAAGCTTTTGATGATTTTACAAAAAACAGAGAACCTCCTGAAGCTATTATATATAATGAATATATTCTACTTACAAAAAATGTTCTGAAGATTTTCTATAGCAAAATATCTTCAGGAAGCCTTTTATAGACTGGCGGTATTTTACTGAAAATCTTTATAGAATCCAGATCTCTTGGGGGGACTTCTATAGCAGGAAACGCTTCCAATTGTCCTCCTGAAGCTCTTATATATACTGAATATATTCTACAGAAGTTTTTCTATAGACAAAATATCTCCAGGAAGGCTTTTATAGACTGACGATATTTTACTGAAAATCATTATAGAATAAAGATCTCTTGGGGGACTTCTATAGACGGAAAACTTTCATTCGTCTTTTTTTGATAGGTGGCAGGACCTACTTTATATTTCTACACTTCTCAAAAATATTCAACCACAAACTATATTAATTCTATAATATTTTCTATTTTGGCCTAGGGTACGTATGACTATTATTAATTCATAGGTTCATTTGGGAAATCGTATAAATCTCCTAAACGGCTGGAGACTTTTACAAAATTATTTTTGTAATCGAAAGACAACCCATTAGGGAATAAATAAACAATATTTTACAGAAAATCACTATAGAATTTAAGATCTCTTGGGAGGACTTTTGTAGGCGGAAAATCTTCATTTGCCTTTTTTCTTTTGATAGGTGACGGGACCTACTTTATATTTATACTCTTCTCAAAAATATTCAATCACAAACTATTCCATTTTACACCATTTAAGGCAATATTTTTAATAATTTCTTTTTTTGGCCTAGGGTGCGTATGACTATTATTAATTCATAGGTTCATTTGGGAAATCGTATATATCTCCTAAACGGCTGGAGATTTTTTCAAAATTATTTTTGTAATCGAAAGACAACCCAATAGGGCATAAATAAAAAATTCATAAATACTCAATTTGTTGCGGGGTAGATAGGCGGAACTTGTAAATATTTAGCAAAAATATTTTGATTTTATTTTTAAAATATTTGAAATTGGTCATATATCTGTAAAGCCTATGTAGACTCATTGGTATTTCAACTCGTCTATATTGCTTTTCATACACCCCTTATGCTTTCGCAATATAATCGTTTATATGACTCCACTGGCTTCTCGTCTATGGGGACAGGTTGTATATATTTTTCGGTATTTATGAAACTCTAATATCGATCAGAGAATCATGTGTTCTCGGAAACGGCTAGCAGAATTTAATTTTACCTATAATATTATTTTTTAACCTAAAAGGCTTGGAAAGTGCTGATAATAATCTATATAGGTCCATGTTTTTACATACCCCTCATATAAACGTCCCGCTCAATATTCGGTATTTTTTTAAGGTTTTTAGTTACCGAATCACCTGTACTATGGCACACCGGCTTATTGGAGATGGAAAAACATAATTGCAGAAAAATGTCGATATAGGTCCATATTTTGACCTATAACTCATATCAATCATGAAATATCTATTAAAGTACTTTTGCTTCTGCATATTTTGCTTTAGTCTCTGGCAAAGAAAACGCAGAAGTGGTGGCCAGCACCGACACAAGTTTCGAAAAAGACAATCCCAATATGACAAGAAGGAAGACATCGGAAGCGTGGGCATATTTTGATAGATTGCAAATTTGCCAAATGTACACAAGAGTATATAAAGCTAGCGGCAATACCACTAACCTTTTGAACCACCTTAAAAGGGATCATGCATCACTTCGCAAAATCCCAAGACCGGCAAAAGTATCGAGTCTTTTTTTTTCCAGAAATCAACTAAATACGAACCCACCTCGCAGCGGTAGAAATAAATTGATTACGCCTTAATGACAGTGATATGTTTAAACATCCGGTCATTTAGCATTGTGGAGGACAGGGGATTTCAAGAATTTTGTTAGGTGTTGGATCCGCGTTTAGATCTTCTTTATATTTCTGCAAAATGTCAACAAACCCAAAATCTTCCGCCAAATAGTAGTGGAAAATCGATACCGATAATATCGATAGCAATCGATAGTTTGAAATGAAATATCGGAACTATATATTATTTGGAATATCGATGTGTTTTACAGCTCTAGTAAGAGGTCATCCATCCATAGAAGATCGTGGGATCTTTTGTCTATAAAATTGATATGTTAAAGTTCTTGATTTTGAATTCATATGACATGGCGAACGATGTCAACCAAGTTTTTATTTCTTTTTACATAGTCATGTGAGGGCCGTTCGATCTGGCAACTCCTCCTTCATATAGAAACAGGTGTTGAAAAAAAGTCGCATCGGTAATTTATTACAAATTGCGGATGCGTCTCTTTTGAACAACAACTGTTTCTATACGAGGAGTTGCCAGATCGAAACAAAATTCAAAATGTGTTCATAACAGGAAGTTTCCAAAACAATTAACTTTTTTTCTGTTTATACCGCGCTTTTTGTGCTAGCCTAAGGTCTTTCCGAACTGCTCTCGTATGAAACCCTTCACACGTCAATATAGACCAGTGATTCCTTTTTATACCCTCCACCATAGTATGGAGGGTATATTAATTTTGTCATTCCGTTTGTAACACATCGAAATATTCATTTCCGACCCTATAAAGTATATATATTCTTGATCAGGGTAAAATTCTAAGACGATCTAGCATTGTCCGTCCGTCTGTCCGTCCGTCCGTCTGTTGTAATCTTCTGAAGGAATTGAGATAGGGTGCTGAAATTTTGCACAAAGTTGTCTTTTGTCTGCAGGCAGGTCAAGTTCGAAGATGGGATATATCGGTCCACGTTTAGGCATAGCTCCCATATAAGGGTACCCCCCAATTTTCGGTATTTTGAGGTTCCTGAGCGTGTTTTTCAACCGAATTCGCTGAAATTTGGAACATTGGGTTCTTATTGGGAAGCAAATCTCCCTACTAAAAATTATAAATATAGGTCAATTTTTTCTGGTACCCCCCCATATAACGGTACCCCAATTTTCGGTATTTTAAGGTTCTTGAGCGCGGTTTTCAACCAAATTCGCTGAAATTTGGTACTTTGAGCTCTTGTTGGGAAGCAAATCTCCCTACTAAAAATTATAAATATAGGTCAATTTTTTCTGGTACCCCCCATATAACGGTACCCCCAATTTTCGGAATTTTAAGGTTCTTGAGCGCGGTTTTCAACCGAATTCGCTGAAATTTGGTACTTTGAGCTCTTGTTGGGAAGCAAATCTCCCTACTAAAAATTATAAATATAGGTCAATTTTTTCTGGTACCCCCCATATAACGGTACCCCCAATTTTCGGAATTTTAAGGTTCTTGAGCGCGGTTTTCAACCGAATTCGCGGAAATTTGGTATATAGGGTTCTTATTGGGTACCAAATTTACCCACTAAAAATTATAAATATAGGTCCACTTTTTCTGGTAGCCCCCATATAAGGGTACCTCCCAATTTTCAGTGTTTGGGGGGTTTTGACCGGATGTTTTCACCGAATTGGCTGTAATTTAGTATCTTGAGTCCTTAATAGCTACCAAATCTCCCCACAAAAAATTATGAATATAGGTCAATTTTTTCGGTTAGCCCCCATATAAGGGTACCCCCAATTTTCGGTATTTTGGCGTTCTTCTCTTCTTTTAACCAAATTTGCTGCAATTTGGTATTTTGTAGTTGTATATAGTAAGAAATCTCCCTACCAAAAATTAATAATATTCGCCCCCTTTTTGGTGTAGTCTCCATATAACCCCCTTTTTTATATTAAAATAGTTATCTGATTGGTTCTCCTGCGGAGGATAGCGAAATTCGATATTATAACGTAAGGTTCGATAATGAGCTATAGCCGCATTTAGACCTAGCCCCTGTGTGGAGGTTCCAGAAGAATCCGATATTCCCCATCTTTGAATTTGAACTAAGTTTGGAAGAAATAATCAGAAGGACAAAGTTTGGATGAAGTTTAAATTTTCTGAAACGGATTTAGTCCAAAGAAACTTTGGGTCTAGAAACAATATTTCGATGAGGCACATTTTCACCGTGTTAAATTGTATACACCCTTATTAGCCATAAGGCAGAGGGTATAATTATCCATTAAAAATTTCTGAAATTGGTATTATGGTTTACATAATCCCTTTTTAGAAATGTCGGTATAGGTGCACTTTTTGGTATGTTCCCTATATTTTCACTTCTAGTATATGTCAGTATATCTATGGTGGAGGGTATCCAAAGTTCGGCCCGGCCTAACTTAACGCTTTTTTCACTTATTTATATTAAAATAGTTATCTGATTTGTTCCGCGTTTTGAGTTTGGTTCTAAGACTCTTCTGTAATCATTTCACCTGCGGAGGATAAAGTGTATACACCCTCATTAGCAATAGGGCTGATGGTATAATTACCCTTTAATAATTTCTAAAATTTGTACTATGGTTTAAATAATCCGTTTTAAGAAATGCCGATATAGGTCCACTTTTTGGTATGCTCCCTATATTTTCATTTCTAGTACCTGGCAATATATCTATGGTGGAGGGTATCCAAAGTTCGGCCCGGCCGAACTTACCGCTTTTTCACTTGTTCTATATGAAGAAGTTGCCAGATCGAAACAAAATTTAAAATGTGTTCCTAACAGAGATGGAAGTTTCCAAAACAATTAACGTATTTTCTGTTTATAACGCGCTTTTTAAGCTAGGCTAAGGTCTTTCCGAACTGCTCTCGTATAAAACCCTTCTCACGTCAGTGAGTATTAGGGAATTTTCACAGCCCCCTTACAAGACCATTATATGCTTCCTTCATTATCTTCCGGAGCGATTTAATCAAAATGTTTCATGTCGTTTTTTTTTTCTTGACATGTGGAACTCTGAAACATAAAAGTGAACAGATAAACATTCTTTCTCTCTGGCTTCACGTGCCTGATTATGATGATACGACCGACCGACCGGTGATAACACAGGCGGTATGTAGTTTTTGTTGTTATCCCATTAATTATTGTGTGTTCAGTGAAATATGTGTCAGTCAGTCAGTTAACGATTAGGAGGTTCCAGGTTCTTGACGGTACTGAATTAATAATTTTTTTTCTATAAAGAAATGTTTGATTGATAAGCAGCGCGCAATGAGAGAAAGGTGTAACCCTCAAACGTTCACATACACACATACAGACAGACAGACATACAGACATACAGAAAAACAGCTGAGAGATAATGAAAATATTAAAGTACCGATTCAGCCATGGAAAGAGGGTGGAGATGTAAATACACCCACTTAGCCCCCACCACAGGCACTTCAAATTTGTGATTTAAAGTTTGCGAACGAAAAAAAAGTAAAATTTACAAAATTTCAATGTCAAATTACAAAAAAAAAAAAAAAAAAAAAAAAAATTAAAAATTAAAATATTTTACAACAATAACAACATGAACCAAAAATTGCATTAATTTATTTTTTTCTGTCTGTTTGTTTGTTTCTTCTATTCGACAACTGAAATGTAAAAATAGATTTTTTTTATTATCAACATTTTACTATTTTTGTTGTAGTTGTTGTTGTTGTTTTTTTCTATAAAAAATAATATTACATTGTTGACACAAAGTGACTTGGTTGGTTGACTGACTATCGGTCTAACTGACTGCCTGCCTGCCTGCCTGCGTGGGGCTAAATAGTAGCCGGACCGGCTTGTTGTTTATAGAAACTATTATCAATTTGCTGTTGTTGTTGCTGTTTCTGTTTTTTTTTAGCACAGTTCTAGTTGTGAGATAATCGTTCGTCTGTCCTTATCAGCAAACAAATTGTTTGAAAGTTTAGAAATAAAAAAAAAACAACAACAGCGACAGCAGCAAACTATCTACAGACCCTCGTGTATTATTGTCAATATTGGCAAAGATAGCAGAAAAAAAAGCCGGCTGGCAAAAAATAATTCTTTTTATGGGCTAAAATTGGCTGGAGAGTTCGAATGTCCTTAGAGATGAATTGGAACCGCCAACAGATCGCCAGACGTTCTACCATATTCTAGCCAACTATCAGGTCCTCTATATAAGGGTTCTGGCCTGTCATCAGCTCGTATATATAGACATTCTGGCCTAGGCTAGTCAGCCAGCAACTCTAATATGCAGACGTTCTGGCCCAGGTTAGCTAGCCACCTGCTCGTATCTATAGACGTTCTGGCTTAGCCTGACCAGCTTGGCCTAGCCAGCCAACAGTTCGTCTATATAAAAGTTCTGGCCCATGTTAGCCTGCTAGTAGCTCGTTTATATATCGACGTTCAGGCCCAGCCAGTAGCTTGTCTATATAGACGTGCTTGCCTAGCCTAGCCAGTCATCAGATTAACTATGTAGACGTTTTGGTCTAGCCAGTTCAGGCATCAGCTCGTCTATATAGACGTCAATATAGAAGTTTTAGCCTAGGCTAGCTAGCTATCATGTTGTCTATATTCACGTTCCGGTTTAAGCTAGCCAACCATTAACTCGTCTATATAGATGTTCTGGCCTAGCCTAGGCGGCAAACCGCAGGCCTAGGCTAGCCAGACAGCAACATGTCTAGGCTAGCCAGATAGCAACATGTCTATGTCTAGCCTGTCTGAGGGATATTTAGTCAATAAGTATTTAAACGCAAAGCAAAACAAACCTCAGATCAGACTATTTGAAAACAATATATCAGAGAGAGCAATGAGAATATAAAAAAGCTGAATGCGTTCACATATTTGTAGATCCACTAGTTTGTCTATTGAGGACATTTGTGAGGCCTTTTAGTAGACGACCATCAGGACCAGCAGTATTGACATCTGAGATCATAGCAGTATTGAGAATCTGAGACTTAACAAAAAAAAAAAACCTTTTAGGAGATTTCGGTCTATTGAAGGCCTTCTACCTATAGACAATCTTTAGAAGGTCTTCTTTCCAGAGATGAGACTCAAACGGTCCTTCGTGTAAAAGCCCCATATGGGGTATCGCCTTAAAGAGACTTCGATCTATTGAATACCGATAGAGAAAAAAATGCACATGTATAGAAGATCTTCGGGTGGCTTTTAGGCCTGTTGAATTTTGCGACCTCCAATCTGTTTACAGAAGACAATCCCGAAATATTCTACCCATAGAACAAATGTAGAAAATCTTTTGAAGAATCTCTACGGGAGTAGAAGGCCCAGGAGGTCTATTAGTAGACAAATTCTTTATGAGGGCTTCTATTTGTTGAAAATTTTCTGAAGGTTGTCAATCTTTTCTGGTCATAAAATACCTTTAACAGGTTCTCTGCCTCTGTAGAAGACCGAAGGGAAGTTTTTCAATCGTTGCCGAAGACCTACAGAAATTCTTCTGTCTATAGAACATCTTCAGGATGTCTTCACCAATATAGGAGGTCTTCTTTTAAACGTTGTAAGCCTTCTTCCATCTATAGAGCCCCCCCAATGAGACATCGATCTATTGAAGACCTCTTTCAGAAATTCTTCGGTCTATAGATTATCTTCAAGAGATCTTCACCTATATAGGAGGTCCTCTTTTATACGTTGAAAACACTTTCAGTAGATTTTACGGCCTTCGATCTGCTTACAGAAGATCTTTACGCAATCGCTAGACATCAAACTGCCTAAGCTTTCTGGGATTTCTTTAAGCATTCATATTTACAATAGAAGCCTTGTGGAAAGTTCAGATTTTTTGGTGTAGGTCGAAGGACCAAATACGTTTTAATTTTAAATTTCAAAAAGGTCCATATCACAGCTTCTGGATACTATTCGTAGAACTTCTACAACAATATTTTGACAATGGACTAACTGCGGATGGTATATAATGAACCAACTTCATTTAAATTCCAATTTTCAAAAGATAACCAATAATTCAGATCGAAGGACCAAATTCAATTGATTTTTTTTTTAATATTTTAGGATGCTTTCTCCTTACAATATAAGCCTTCAATCTTCCGAAGCCTTCTGAGACTTTCGTAAGCATGAGTATAGACAAAAGGAGGACTTTTGGACTATTGGTCGAAAGACCAAATACTTTCTATTGATGTTTTAATTAAATATGAATTCTCAGATCTTGAGAAGAATAGGATGCCTAAAAAGGGCAATTAAAATGTACAGACCTCTTTTAGGAGGTTTTCTGCTGCCAATTGTTTGTTGTATCGGTTTCAAAAGCATTTGTATAGAAAATAGGAGGACTTTTTTTGGACTTGTTGTTATTGGCCGAAGGACCAAATACTTTCTATTGACGTTTTAATTAAATATGAAGTCTCAGGTGGTCTTGAGGTGGCCTGAAGAGGGCAATTTGAGATATACAGACCTGTTTTAGGAGGTTTCCTGCTGTCAATTGGTTCAGGCTTTGTTGTATCGCCTTCTGTTGAAAATAAAAGACTTCTAGAGGTTTCAATTAAATACAAAGTTTTAATCTTCGGAATCTTTCTACGAATTTTGTACACATTTGTATTTGAGAGACCTTGTGAATTTCTGTTATAGTTCGAATTATCAAATATGATGGAATTTCCATTATCAAAATGTTAAATCTTCCAATAGAATATCTTTGGGGCATTTCCGAATAACTTTAAATTATTTATTTTTTACAATAGAAGGGATTCAGATTTTCAAATCTTATTCTCTACATGTAAGAAATTCCAATAATTCAGATCGAAGGACCAAATTCAATTTACGAAATACTATTTTATTATCATTTAGACATCTGTTTATCAATTAGTATGACACATTAATTGTGGCGTGTGTATGGAAAATAATAAGAAGAAATTAAAAAAAACTGAAAACAATTATTTGCTTTGGCTAATGTTGAAAATTTCGTTGTTGTTTTTCTTCTATTTTTGGGGAGGAGGAGAGCACGTGCTACTACCAGTAGTAGTACTACTACTACTACTACTTGGCGGCAACAATGCCATGGCATGGCGTGGCGCATATGAACGTCGGGTTTTATGTGAGTGTGTGTTGACGTAAAAAATACAAATTTTTGGCCATTGCTTAGCAAAATGAAAAAAAAAAACAAATAAATACAACAAACAAAAAGCAAGAAAAACACCACCTTGTTGTTTTTATTGTTGTTGCCGTCTTTTACGTTTCATAGATTTTTTCTTCTTTTTTTTAAGGTTTGTTTTTTTTTCTTTTTTTTTTTTTTTTTGAACGAAGGAAAAATAGAAATTCTAAATAAAAATATTTTAAATAAAAAAAATTATCACTAGCAAAAAAAAAAACTCATACGAGTCTACTCACTTCAAAAAACAAACATTCAACCACAATGTTTGTTTATGGCTGTGTTTGTTCAAACATTCAGCCGCCATCTCCTGCGGAAGTTTTTTTTTCGTTTCTTTTTCCTTTATTTTGGTGTGTACTCGCTCTCCCACCGTTGTTATCTGCATGGATATTTTATTTGACAACAACAACAACAACAACACAAAATATTATTGGGTATATACTCCAACAGAGAGATATCAGTATATGTATATATGTATATAGGTGTTTATATGAACAGTTGTCATATACATTTATATATTTTACTTGGCAAATTTCATTCATGCCTTGTGCATGATTGCAACCTTTCTGTTTGGTTGATTGCTTGCCTGCTGCTTGGTTGACTGGGTGAGTGGAGGGAGGAAGGCTTGATATTACTCGCGCTCTCTCTCTGTTTGTCTCCCTCCATGATATATCCATGCATTTGTCAAAGCTTGGCATGCTCCTATTGACATTTGTGTTCTTATATGAATGTAGTGCAACAGTGTTGCCAACCTCTAGCTATTGTTTACACAGAGACAGATCGTTGTCATTTAAATGTGATTTTAAGGCAATTTATATTTTTTTAAGAAAAGTAATTTATTATTAATTATAAAATTGTTGTATTGTTGACTGTGTGAGTGGAGGGGGAGGCTTGATATTACACTCGCTCTGTCTCTCTCTCTCTTTCTCTCCTTCCATGATATGTCTATGCATTTGCCAATGCATTTATGCCTATTGACATTTGTATTCTTATATGAATTTGGCGCAACAGTGTTGCCAACCTCTAGGTAATGTTTGCACAGAGGCACATGGTTGTAATTTAAAGGTTATTTAAAGGCAATTTATTTTTTTAAGAAAAGTAATGTATTATTAATTAATTATAAAATTGCTGTATGGTTCTGTCTGTCTCGCTCTCTTCTTTCTCTCCCTCCATGATATGTCCATGCATTTACGGCTATTGACATTTGTTGTTTATATGAATTTGGCGCAACAGTGTTGCCAACCTCTAGGTAATGTTTTCACAGAGACAGATCGTTGTCATTTAAAGGCGATTTTAAGGCAATTTATATTTTTTTAAGAAAAGTAATTTATTATTAATTATAAAATTGTTGTATTGTTGACTGTGTGAGTGGAGGGAGGCTTGATATTACACTCGCTCTGTCTCTCTCTTTCTCTCCCTCCATGATTTGTCAATGCATTGATGCCTATTGACATTTGTGTTCTTATATGAAAGTAGTGCAACAGTGTTGCCAACCTCTAGCTACTGTTTACACGGCGACAGATCGTTGTAATTTAAATGTGATTTTAAGGCAATTTATTTATTTTTTTAAAAAAACTAATTAATTATTAATTCAAAAAGTATGTAATAAATTAATTTATAATCATCATTTAATTTACAGGCATTTAATGTCTCTATTTTGATAGCCATTTTTGATGAAAATAAAATTTCCATAAATGTTTTTTATTTTTTGTTATTTTTTTGAGGCAACATTAATGGCAACACTTTCCATATTTGTCTCCATAACTGGTGGCAGTATTTTTTTGGTTTTAATATACGATAAATATTTTATCTAATCACGCAAAATATTTTATTGTATAGCCTAGCCAGTCAGCCAGCCAAAAAAGGCATTTATTTTTTGTTTGTTTATAATTCATTCTTTTTTTGGGAGGGAAATATATAAAAAAAAAAATTATAAAAAAAATAACTAGACACAACAATGGCAGGCAGTGTTTTTATTTATTTTTTTTTTTTGTAAAATATTTGTTTTTTTGCTACCATAAAAAGAAAATAATTTCTTTTTTTTTATTTTTAATTTCACCCGGCACATTATAATCGATAATAATCAGCGAGCTCGCTTGGCTGCTGATGGTGGTTTGGAGTACGTGACAAAAATTATTGTGCAAGGTTTCCATTTTGTGGGTAAAAAAAAAAATAGAAGGCTTATTAAAAAATCCTTTAAGACTCACTAACAATAGACCGATTTCTAAAAAAAAATATAATAATTTTAAAAGGACAATCTTACAATTCCAGTATATTACTAATTTGAGTTTTTTTAAGATCTAGACATCTTCTGACTGTATACGACCTATAAAAATCCTATGTTAACCCTCTGTTTTTTTTTCTCTTTGCAATAATTCTACTCTACTGATGATGCCGGTATTGTTTTTTTTATCTATAAAATATTCTATACGATGTATATTATATGTGGAACATTGCATACAGATACACACACATATAGGTCCCTCTAAAAATCATTCACAAACAGCAGCAGCAAAGACGTCGGTCGTATTTACGATAAAAATTCACAAAAACCAAAACAACAATAAATAACGTTAACAAAAAAAAAAAAAAAAAAATACGCACATAAAAACATTTTGTTTTTGTTTTTCTTCTTTTTCTAATAAAACACAAAATAATTAAATAATAAAATAAAATATTTGTTTGTGTTTTTGATTAAAAAATATATGTTTATGAAAAACAGTGGGACGAAGCACAAACATTTTTAGTAAAATATATGGCTTAACTCTAGTTTAGTAAAAACGATCAGATTTTTCAGACATTTTTTTCCAGAGGTATGTATTTTTACCCTAATTATGGGAATATCTTTTTTTCTTGGGGAACGTACCCGGTTACCCGGTTATTTGACCCGGATGTTCGGGTACGGGTACCCGGTTATATCCGGTTCTACGGATCCGGTTAATATAATATGGGTATCATTTTAAAGGTTATAAAAATACCTTTCTAAGGTCCATATCTTTTGATCCACAACAGATACAGCCACATATTTGAAAGGGTAAATTGTGATCTATCATTTGAGTCTGTGTTGGAGAGAGGGACTATAATGGACCCAAGTTCGACTATTAGGAGTTTTTCAAAAAAAAAAAAAAAAAAAAATCGTGGACCAAAACCCACCACTCAATGGAAAGGTATTTTTATAAACTTTAAAATGATACCCATTTTATATTTACCGGATCCTTAGAACCGGATATTACCGGGTACCCGTACCTGAACTGCCGGGTCAAATAACCGGGTAACCGGGTACGTCTCTCAAGAAAAAAAGTTATGTTACAGTTATGGACCAACCAAGTTACATTTATGGACCAACCTTCACGAAATTTTGCATGTAGGATGGGTTCTGGCCAATGAAGACCCCTATTGTTATACCCTCCACCATAGTATGGAGGGTATATTAATTTTGTCATTCCGTTTGTAACACATCGAAATATTCATTTCCGACCCTATAAAGTATATATATTCTTGATCAGGCTAAAATTCTAAGACGATCTAGCCATGTCCGTCCGTCTGTCCGTCCGTCTGTTGTAATCACGCTATCTTCTGAAGGAATTGAGATAGGGTGCTGAAATTTTGCACAAAGTTGTCTTTTGTCTGCAGGCAGGTCAAGTTCGAAGATGGGATATATCGGTCCACGTTTAGGCATAGCTCCCATATAAGGGTACCCCCCAATTTTCGGTATTTTGAGGTTCCTGAGCGTGTTTTTCAACCGAATTCGCTGAAATTTGGTACTTTGAGCTCTTATTGGGAAGCAAATCTCCCTACTAAAAATTATAAATATAGGTCAATTTTTTCTGGTACCCCCCATATAACGGTACCCCCAATTTTCGGAATTTTAAGGTTCTTGAGCGCGGTTTTCAACCGAATTCGCTGAAATTTGGTATATAGGGTTCTTATTGGATACCAAATTTACCCACTAAAAATTATAAATATAGGTCCACTTTTTCTGGTAGCCCCCATATAAAGGTTCCTCCCAATTTCCAGTTTTTGGGGGGTTTGACCGGATTTTTTTCACCGATTTGGCTGTAATTTAGTATTATGAGTCCCTAATAGGTACCAAATCTCCCCACAAAAATTATGAATATAGGTCCATTTTTTCTGGTAGCCCCCATATAAGGGTACCCCCAATTTTCGGTATTTTGGGGTTCTTGAGCGCGTTATCAAATACAGAGATCTAGTATTAACGGTACTATACCGAAACACCTCTCAGTTTTTTGGAATGTCCCTTGGGGACATTCAGTATACCTATGGTGGAGGGTATAAAAAGTTCGGCCCGGCCGAACTTAACGCCTTTTTCACTTGTTTTTCCTAAAGATCGGTTAATATATACGGGGTGAAATGGACCGAAAATTAAATTTTTGTCTGATTTTTTAGTCGCTCCAGAGGCCGCAATTATGGCCCAAACATCGCGAATTTTTACATGGAGAAGGGGAACGGGCTAAAGAATAAACATGCCTGTTTTGATAAACATCGGTCAATATTTAGCGGGTCAAATGGACCCAGACTTTTGTGTGAATAATGTGACAACATTTGTATTCGATAGCGTATATATTTGTCCCTGAAAAACATAGACCCGAGAAGTTAATAATATATCCAAGAGGAGTGGTTGGCCTTCAAATTGATACCAAATGTACTTTAGCCGTATGTACTCGGATGTGGCAGTTACACATATAAATTTACAGGTTCTTACGTATTCAGATATTAATTAATAACCCATTACCTGAATGCGATCAGCGCTTATTTCAGGGTATCGTATGGTTGGCCCCGTCCGACTATACTGCTCCGCTCACTGGTTTTATATTATCTATACTAATAAAAGAGTAAAGTGATTGACAGACTGATTTAACGATTCATAAACGCCCAAACGAAACAGCTGAAGCTAGAATCTTGAAATTTTGGGTGAGGGTCACTCTTGGTCCAAAGTTGACAGATAAGGCTGGGTTTTTGGAAATTCGTACTAGAACGGTACGAAAAGTACCATTTCTATTTGGCGAACCGGTGGAGCTAGAACTCTGAAATTTGGTTTGGTGGTCGTTGATGGAGTGTAGGATAGGTGTAACGAAGGGTTTTTGGAAATTCGAACTATAACTATCCGAAAAGTACTAAAATGTACTAAATTTTGTACAATTCTGTAGCACGTGAATGGATAGCGCTAAAAACTTGAGATTTGGAATGTGAATTATGGTTGAGAAGTAGGGTCCATTTAAGGAGATGGTTTTGAAAGCGTGTACTCATGTGTACGAAAATTACTCTATGGTACTATATTTGGTACAAAGTTAATTTGGAGATACAAATCGAGCTGGAATTCTGGAATTTGAAATTAAAAGTACCGTCGGAGTGTAGGATTGGGATATGCACGTAGTTTTAGAAATTTGTTACTTTTGGGTACGAAAAGTACTAAATCGTACTATAATCGGTACAGTTTGGATTTGGGTGAACCGATAGAGCGGCAACAATAAAATGTGAACGATATCTGTAGGGGTTTGGGATTGGGGTCAGGATTCAGTTTATGAAAATGATACTTATGTGTACTAAATGGTACTAAATTTGGTACAATTTGAATTTTAGGTGAACCAATAGAGCTAGAATCATGAAATTTGAAGTCAGGATCACTCTTGAGTTGTACGATTGAGATATGTAGGAATTTTTGGAAATTAGTACTAATGTGTGCTAAATTTGGCACAATTTGAATTGTGGGTAAAGCGATAGAGTTGGAATCCCTAAATTTTAATTTGGGATCAATGTAGAGGTATAGGATTGGGGTACGTAGGAAGGTTTGGTAATTGATAGTACTATGTACTAAATTTAGTACGATTTGATTTGTGGGTGAACCGATAGAGTTGAAATCCCTAAATTTTGATTTAGGATCACTGTTGAGGTTTAGGATTGGGGTACGTAGGAAGATTTGGAAATTGGTACTATTTAAATTTGGTACAATTTAAATTGTGGGTGAACCGATAGTGTTGGAATCCTGAAATTTATATTTAGGATCACTGTGGAAGTGTAGGTTTGGGGTAGAAAGGAGGTCTTGGAAATTGGTACTACTGTGTACTAAATTTGGTACAATTTGAATTGTGGGTGAACCTAAGAGGTTGGAATCCTGAAACTTGGATTTAGAATCACTGTGGGAGTGTAGGTTTGGGGTAGGAAGGAGGTTGTGGAAATAAGTACTACTGTGTACTAAATTTGGTACAATTTTAATTGAGGGTGAACCTAAGGGGTTGGAATCCTGAAACTTGGGTTTGGAATCACTGTCGGGGTGTAGGATTGGTGTATTTAGAAAGTATTGGAAATTCGTACTACTGTGTACTAAATTTGGTACAATTTAAATTGTTGGTGAACCAATAGAGTTGGAATCCTGAAATTTGAATTTGGAATCATGATATGTGTTAAGTTTCCTGAAAATCGGTTCAGATTTAGATATAGCTCCCATACCTATCTTCGTTCGATTTAAGGTAAATGGTGTACCAAAATCTCTATATATCTTTTGATTTGCCCGAAATTTGGCATAACAAAATGGATTAGGTCTAGAATGAAGTGTGTTAAGTTTCCTGAAAATCGGTCCAGATTTAGATATAGCTCCCATATATATTTTCTTCCGATTTAAAGTAAATGGTGTACCAAAGTCCCGATATATCTTTTGATTTGTCTGAAATTTGGCATAGCGTAATGAATTAGGTCTAGAATGATGTGTGCTAAGTTTCCTGAAAATCGGTTCAGATTTAGATATAGTTCCCATACCTATCTTCGTCCGATTTAAGGTAAATGGTGTACCAAAGTCCCTATATATCTTTTGATTTGCCCGAAATTTGGCACAGCGTAATGAATTAGGCCTAGAATAATGTGTGTTAAGTTTCCTGAAAATTGGTGTAGATTTAGATATAGCTCCCATATATATTTTCGTCCGATTTAATGAAAATGGTGTACCAAAGTCCCTATATATCTTTCGATTTGAACGAAATTTGGAATAGCGTAATGAATTAGGTCTAGAATGATGTGTGTTAAGTTTCCTGAAAATCGGTCCAGATATAGATATAGCTCCCACATATATCTTCGTCCGATTTAAGGTAAATGGTGTACCAAAGTCCCTATATATCTTTCGATTTGAACGAAATTTGGCATAGCGTAATGATATAGGTATAGAATGATGTGTGTTAAGTTTCCTGAAAATCAGTTCAGATTTAAATATAGCTCCCATATATATTTTCGGCCGATTTAAAGTAAATGGTGTACCAAAGTCCCGATATATATTTCGATTTGCACGAAATTTTGCATAGCGTAATGAATTAGGTCTAGAATGATGTGTGTTAAGTTTCCTGAAAATCGGTCCAGATATAGATATAGCTCCCATATATATCTTCGTCCGATTTAAGGTAAATGGTGTACCAAAGTCCCTATATATATTTTGATTTGCCCGAAATTTGGAATAGCGTAATGAATTAGGTCTAGAATGATGTGTGTTAAGTTTCCTGAAAATTTAGATATAGTTCCCATACTTATGGAAATAATGTGTGCTAAATGGAAACTTTAGATTTGGGTGAACCTTTAGAGCTCGAATCATGAAATTTGGTACTAAATGGAACTCAAATTTAATTTATGGTCGATATTAATGTGTGGATTGGGTTTTTCTGACATATGCAGTTTGGTTTGAAAATAAAATTATAGGTTAATAAATGTTTACTTTATAATATTTTAATTTAATTTTATTTTTTTTTATTTTTTTTATTTTTATTTTTTTTATTTTTAAATATATTTTGTATGCCAATCAATAATAATTTTTCTTTTTGTTGTTTAATTACAGCTGATTTTGCCGAAAATCGTTTGCGAAATTGTAAGTATATACTCACACAATGGGTTGTTGGAACCCACAAATTTCAGTTCATAGGGGTTCTCACTTGACTGACTACCTACTCGATTTTCATAAAAATGTCCGATATAGATTTCACATATTTTTCAGAGAATATCAATAGGTATTTTTTTTTTTTTTTTCAAAGAGATCCAATAGGTTCTGTTTACAGAAACCCCAGATGTTGTCTTCATGCCAGACTTAAATATTTTTTTATAAAATTATACGAAGTCCCATTTAAAGGGAATAATTCCGTCCAGTTTTTTTTATCCAAAAAAAAAAAAAATTTTTTTTTAAGGAAGGCATCTGACCTTTCTATAAATTTTATATTTATTTTTGTAAAAAAAAATAATTTTAATATTTATTTTTTTGCAACAATTCCAACCCACTGTGCAAAATATATCTAAGAACAAGTTTGCAACATTGTATCGCGAGTAAACAACAAATTTGGTTTTGTTGTTGTTTTTTTATTATTATTATTTATGAACGAATATGGATGATCGATCGGTAGGTCTGCTGGTCGGACGATGTATTCACACACATGATATGAATAGTACCGACCGCTTTGCCATATGTATTTACTATACCAAGAAACCTACACACACTCACTCACGAACATCTGGGCCGTTCGTTCATTATGGAAAAGAACTACAACAAATCTACGTACCTCTATCACTACTCGTAGATATAAATCTGGTGGGGGGCCGGCATTTGGCAATGTCGGGTTATGTAGATATAGCACAGACGTGTCGTGTGTTGTGTTTGTTTATTTTACGTAGACATCATAAATACATATCTACATATGTACATATGTATGTATGTAGATGACAAATTCTCGATATTGTTTATATTTATACTAAATATTAAGAACTATAATCATTTAGGGTTTTATTTATAATTGACTGAATTTTTGTTGTAGTTTTTGCTGTTTATTTTTTTATTTTTTTTTAACCGAACCTGTATGCCGTGCCATATTATCGATCTTTTTTTTAAAGCTTTCATCGTGTTTTTTTAATATATATTTTTGTATTATTTCTCCTTTTGCAATTTACCGATACGCTGAGAGCCTCGCGTCTTCGTCATCATCATCCACACATTCATCCATCCATCCATCGTACGTTGTGTTAATTTTAATTAATGAACCCGGTTGTCTTCGTTGCCGTCTTCTTCTCGAGTATTTGCTTGGCTGGCCAGCGGAATTTGTTGTTCGTGCCAGCCAGCCAGCCTGCAGAATAAACAATAATTGTCGCCACCGCAGCACCACCGAACAATAATCCATTCTCTAAAACCTTTAAACACTTCTCCTCCTCGTCTTAATCGCCATCGTCGTGCAATAATATTAATGCGAAAATCATTTGAAAAGAAAGATAACAATCAACGCTAGCGCGTACGCCGTCACACGAATATGGTAATGAACGGCGGCCGGTTGCACAAAAAAAAAATATGAAGAAGACGACAACCACACATTGCCGCCTTGCATAGTTCGGTTCATTGTATTTTTTTTTTGATGATGATAAACCATATTTAGATGGCCCGGCCAATTATTATTATTGCCGGTGTTTGAGGCCATGATTTCTTTTATTGCTGAAGGGGGAGGGCTTTCTTTTTGAAAGTCGGGAATTTTTGGGGTGGGGAAAATCTATTTGCGGTTAGCAAGGGGATTTCATAGACTTTTAGAGTTCTGTAGAGAAGGCACTCTCGATTTAATATGAAATATAGTAATGTTTTTTTATGAGTCTCCGATATCAGATTCATAAAGGCCCTTACTGTAAGAAGACCAACTGAAGACCTTCTGGTACTTTATGGAAGAAGACCTTCTGGTCTCATTTAGAAGGAGACCATCTTGTCTTCTTTAAAGAATAAGAACTCCAGGTCTTCTATGAAGAAGAAGATCTTTTGGTTTTCTATATAAAAAAGCTGTACCCTTCTTATATTATATGGCAGAAGACCATCTCGTCTTCTATGAAAGAACTCCCTCTGGTCTTCAATGAAAGAACTCCCTCTGGTCTTCAATGAAAGAAGACCCTCTGGTCTTCTATGAAAGAAGACCCTTTGGTCTTCTATGGAAGAAGAATAAGAAGACCTTCTCGTCTTCTATGAAAGAAGACCCTGTGGTCTTCTACGAAAGAAGACCCTCTTGTCTTCTATGGAAGAAGACCCTCTGGTCTTCTATGGAAGAATACCCTCTGGTCTTCTATGGAAGAAGACTCTCTGGTCTTCTATGGAAGAAGACTCTCTGGTCTTCTATTAAGAATAAGAAGACCTTGTCGTCTTCTATTAAGAATAAGAAGACCTTATCGTCTTCTATGAAAGAAGACCCTCTGGTCTTCTATGGAGAATACCCTCTGGTCTTCTATAAAAGAATACCCTCAGGTCTTCTATGGAAGAAGACCCTCTGTTCTTCTATGGAAGAAGACCCTCTGGTCTTCTATGAAAGAAGACCCTCTGGTCTTCTATGAAAGAAGACCCTCTTGTCTTCTATGGAAGAAGACCCTTTGGTCTTCTATGAAAGAAGACCCTCTGGTCTTCTATGGATGAAGACCCTCTGGTCTTCTATGGAAGAAAACTATGGAAGAAGAATAAGAAGACCTTCTCGTCTTCTATGAAAGAAGACCCTCTGGTCTTCTATGAAAGAAGACCCTCTGGTCTTCTATGAAAGAAGACCCTCTGGTCTTCTATAAAAGAAGACCCTCTGGTCTTCTATGAAAGAAGACCCTCTGGTCTTCTATAAAAGAAGACCCTCTGGTCTTCTATAAAAGAAGACCCTCTGGTCTTCTATAAAAGAAGACCCTCTGGTCTTCTATAAAAGAAGACCCTCTGGTCTTCTATAAAAGAAGACCCTCTGGTCTTCTATAAAAGAAGTCCCTCTGGTCTTCTATGAAAGAAGATCCTCTGGTCTTCTATTAAAAATAAGAAGACCTTCTCGTCTTCAATAAAAGAAGACCCTCTGGTCTTCTATGAAAGAAGACCCTCTGGTCTTCAATAAAAGAAGACCCTCTGGTCTTCTATGAAAGAAGACCCTCTGATCGTCTATGAAAGAAGACCCTCTGGTCTTCTATGAAAGAAGACCCTCTGGTCTTCTATGAAAGAAGACCCTCTGGTCTTCTATGGAAGAAGACCCTCTGGTCTTCTATGGAAGAAGACCCTCTGGTCTTCTATGGAAGAAGACCCTCTGGTCTTCTATGGAAGAAGACCCTCTGGTCTTCTGTGGAATAAGACACTCTGGTCTTCTATGGAAGAAGATCTAATAGTCTTCTTTGGAAGAAGACCTTCCGGTCTTCTAAGGAAGAATACATTCTGGTATTCTATAGAAAAAAATATTCTGGTCTTCTATAGAAAAAAATATTCTGGTCTTCTATGGAAGAAGATCATCTTGTCTTCAATGAATGAAGACATCCTGGCCTCTATGAAAGAGGACCCTCTTCTATAAAAGAACTTTTTCTCCTTTAAAGGAAGACCATTTGGACTTCTTTTAAAAATATGATCTCCGCAGCTATTCAATGAAATAATAACTCATGCAGCTCTTCTAAAGAAGACCTCCGGCAGCTCTTCTATGAAGAAAAATACCTTCTACTGCTCTTCTATGATGTAGATATACAGCTCTTCCATGAAGAAGACCTCCTGCAGCTATTCTATGAAGAATACCACCTCAGGCAGCCCCACTATGAAGAAAACATCCTATTCTATGAAGAAAACATCCTGCAGATCTTCTATGGAAGAATACCTCTTACAGCTCATCTATGAAGAAGATCTTGAGCTCTTCTATGGAAGAAGATCTCCTGCAGCATATTTTATAAAGAAGACTTCGGGCAGCTCTTTTGTGAAGAAGACCTCCGGCGGCTCTTCTATAAAGTAGATCTACAGCTCTTCTATGTAGAAGACCTCCGGCAGCACTTTTATGGAAGAAACCCTCCTGCATCTCTTTTGAGAAGAAGACCTATTGAAGCTCTTTTATAGAAGAAGATCTCCTGCAGCTCTTCTATATAAGAAGAAGATTTTCTTAGAAGAGAAGAAGACCTCCTACTGCTATTCTTAAAGAAAACCTCCTGCTGTGCTGATCTAATATGTAAAAAAGGTTATCCAGTTCTTCTATGTGAAGAAGACCTCATGCTGCTGCTGCAAGACCCCCTACAGCTCTTCTATGAAGAATAACTTCTTCAGCTCTTACATATAGAAGAAAACCTCCTGCAGCCATTCTATGAAGAAGCAAAAGATCCCAATTTCTTCTATGAAGATAACCTCCTTCAGCCCTTCTGTTACGAAAATCTCTCTTTTTATGGAGAAGTCATTCTGCACTTCTTCCATGAAGAAGATTTCGTACAGCTCTTCCTTGAAGAGACCCTCAACCAGCTCTCCTTGTGAAGAAGACCTCCGGCAGCTATTTTATGAAGAAAAATACCTCCTACTGCTCTTCTATGAAGTAGATCTACAGCTCTTCTATGAAGAAAACCTCCGGCAGCTCTTTTATGGAAGAAACCCTCATGTTTCTCTTTTGAGAAGAAGACCTCTTGAAGCTATTCTATAGAAGAAGATATCCTGCAACTCTTCTATAAATACGATTTTGCGCTCTTCTATGGAAGAAGACCTCTGGCATCTCTTTTGAGAAGAAGACCTCCTACTGCTATTTATGAAGAAAACCTCCTGTTGCTCTTCTATGAAGAAGATCTTGAGCTCTTTTATGAAAGATCTCCTGCAGCACTTCTATATAGAAAACTTCCGCCTGCTCTTTTTTCTGAAGAAGACCTCCGACAGCTTTTCTATAAAGAAAAATACCTCCTACTGCTCTTCTATGAAGTAGGCATACAACTATTCTATGATGTTGACCTGCAGATCTAATATGTAAAAAAGGTTATCCAGTTCTTCTATGTGAAGAAGACCTCCTGCTGCTGCTGCTACAAGACGCCCTACAGTTCTTCTATGAAGAACAACTTCTTCAGCTCTTACATATAGAAGAAAACCTCCTGCAGCCATTCGATGACGAAGCAAAAGATCTCAATCTCTTCTATGAAGATAACCTCCTTCAGACCTTCTGTGTTACGAAAATCTCCTGCAGGCCTTTTTATGGAGATGTCATTCTGCAGTTCTTCCATGAAGAAGATTTCCTACA